>NC_141023.1:35932500-36130000 GCF_052040795.2 Danio rerio | reverse complement strand
GGTAACACTTTACAATAAGGTTCATTACTTAATGCATTTACTAACTTGAACTAATCATGAAAAACACTTGTACAGCATTTATTAATTATAATTGAACATTTACTAATGCATTATTAACATCCAAACTTATGTTTGTTAACATTAGCTAATACACCTTGTGTTTACATGAACTCACAATGAACTACTGTATTTTCATTAACTAACATTAACTAACAGGATCAAATACTGTAGTAAAGGTATTGTTCATTGTTTGTTCACGTTAGTAAATGGATTAAGTAACATTAACTAATAAACCTTATTGTAAAGTGTTACCGTAAAATAATTTTGGAATGTTTAAAGAATTCTGCATTCTGATATTTAGTTTGATGTTAATATTAAAACTTAATATGATGTTGAAATTAAGTTTTATATATGTAGTATTTTGTTGTTGTTTTTAAACTGCATTGTCAGTTTAAAGGATTGGTCCAGAGTGTATTTTTAAGGTTTGGTTGTGTTTATGGAGTGCAAAGCAATGTGTGCTCATGCTTCATTTGTAACAAATCATGTTATTTTTTCATATATCTTACTTCGATTATATACAGCTACTCGGCTAACATTAAAACCACTGTCATATTTCCTAGTTCCTATGAAAGCCCACCCTCAAGAGGTTCGGATTTTTCAGCGAACATAATGTGCTATGATTCACAGATTGGCTCCATGTTACCAGGAAAATTCTCTGCTACAACATTACAGCACATCTGGCCATGTCTCTTCACTGCATGGGGTGTATGTGCATAACCTGAAGGGTTTTTGACTTCATTAACCCGGATGTATTTTTTTGTAGTCCAAAACCACGCTCACTGTAGGCTTTGCTCAACTAACTCTGTAAAAGCCAATGTCTCTCTTTACGTTAAACTTTGAGCGTATTACAATTAGAGATGTTGTTTTATGTTCACCCAGCTACATTACAAAACAACTAAAGTTTAAATTATGATATTGTAGTGGACCACCCCTTTAAGTTGTAAAATGATGCGTGACTTCTTCAAATTTGTTATGTAGTTACAGACTATTAATGATTTATTTTACATTTGCATATACACATGTATTTATTACTATGTATTTTCATTATTGCAACAAATTTCAGTGTAATTCAAATGGTTGTGTAAATTTCAAATTGATCCAAAACAAACTAATATGATTGGCTGAGATTGGCAATGAAAATTAGGAGTGGCTTAAAATAAAATAGAAATACAAATAAATTAACATGAACAAATAGGAAGATTATATACGTAAAATTGTCAAATTAAAAATGGTTTTTAATTTTGAATGCTTCTAAATTTTGTACCCCCCGTCTGCAGGGCTGGCGTATCTTCAGGGTTTGAATCTGGAGCGTATTGTGATGTGTCAGCTCAACCCACTGAGGGTCTGTCTGCCTGCTGTCACCAACATGTTTGCAGCCATCACCAGGTACAGCACCAGAAACATGCGTCATCGAATTACATAGCTTTATGAACATACAAGAACCACAACTGAGGGCAATTTCACCCATCTGTTGGCAGGAAGTACCAGCTCGTGTTCTGTTACACCATCATTGAGCGCAACAACCGGCACCTGTTGCCAGTGGTGAGGAGTTCTGTGGGCGGCAGCTCAGTGGCCACCAACACAAACCCCCTGGATAGTTTCTTCCCTTTTGATCCATACCTTCTGAAAAGGTAATAAAGAAACCATTTAACCCTGGAATAATGATCGACTAGACTCACATACTTACTTACATTTTTATTTATTTATTGTGACAGTTCTGGGAAACTCATTGAGCCGATCTACCAGGTGTGGGAGGAGCCGTCAGACTGTATGATTGGTGTGCCCAAGAAGGAAATCCCAAAGGTGATCAACTAACCTGCATTCACAGTGCCGATATTTATGTGCTTTAGGGCTGCTCAATATATAGTTTGAGCGTCAATATTGCAGTGTGGGTATCTACAATAGTCACATCGCAGTATTAGATTATTTATTAAGAATTAAAAGTAAAGACCATAGAATACACAAGACATGTCACTCGTATAGTTTTAATGGGGAAAAGTTGAACGGTCAATATGGCGAATGAAGCCCTGCCTACTAGCACAGGAGCCAATCATTGATCGCTATAGACTGACAGAGAAGCTCGGACCAGATGTGCGCTTTTACGGCAGTTTGGTGGTCAACAAAAACACTGGAATAAGAGATACATCCTCATAGAGCTTGAAGTTTGTGCTTTTAAATTAACCAACTATACTTGAAAACAAAAGTTTTTTAGTTTTGTTATCTGGATGATATGGACACAAGGTATTCAAACACCTAACAAACTTGTAAACAAAAAGGCGCTGTCATTTCTGGAGGAGACTCGCCATCATGACTGAAGCTGTGGATTATTTCAGAAAAGCAGTGCGATCAGACGATTATTAACCAGAGAATGATAGAACGTGTAGATTGGTCTTAAAAGAGGTTGGTGTCGTGATCTCGTTTCTTTCGAATGTGCATTAGCTCGGGCAACCTGAACATATGCAGATTTAGTTTGATTCGGACGTTAAGAAACTAAACTTGTGAGACAAATGTTGTTTAATTTTATTGGTGGTTCCAAATTTGTAAAGTAATCGTAAGCTTAGCAAACCCCCCATTCAGACGCCAAATGAAATGACTTGCCTTAAAGGGACTTTGTTAAAAGATAAAAATATCTACATTTTTTTAATTATTTATACAATTTTGACCATGTTTTACGCTTGATTGTTCAATTTCTATATCTGAGTACTACTAGACTTGGCAGAAAACCATGTTTATTTCACTTTTATTTTTTGCTATGTCGTATTTATATATATAAATATTGAAAAAGACTTGATCATCCCAGTCTATCTTAATGAATGAATTTTTTCTAAATAGATATATTTAAGTCATCTGGTGAAACTGTGCGTCTATATAGCAATATATATAGCAACATATACAAAATAACGCAATGTCAGGTTTTTCCTATATTTCCTAACATGCTCCTAAATAATGTGTTTGTAATTGGATTGATGATTCCATAAGATTTAAAAAACATTCATTCAAACACTTGAATTGATCTAAATGAATGTTCGGATTGAAAGGGGTGGTTTGTCTGTTTGTCCGTCGATCAAACACTTGTTCAAACTACTTATTTAAAGTGCGTTGAATCAACAAACTTCTTGAGTTTTTTTGTGGACAACTAGATTGTTTTATGTTCAATTCACTTAAATTAGTAAAAGTTCACTTAATTTGTGTTGCAACAACATGAAAGAATTGTGTGGAACACAGCATTTTTAATACAGCGAACAGCAAAAAATTACTTTGTTTTTTTTTTTTATCCAACTACAGCAGTCAACATTTGAAGTGGATCATCAACTGTCATCAAAGTTCTCCTAAAACTATTAAACAACATCAATTCTTGTTTTAGGGCAATTTTGAAAAGCTTTTTTGGTCCACTTCAAATGTTCCTACTATATCAGTCAAATTCAGAAGTCTCTGGGACACGCGTGCAATGAAATTTAGACATGCATAAGCCTGCGCATGTTTTAATAAATGCATGATAAAGCTGCTAGTCATGTAGTTACTAGGCAGCGTAATTAAGTACTTTATTTTAGAAATGGCAAAAATTAGCTATATAAATAATAAAAATAAAATAATTGTAGCAGTTGCAAAATATTATGAATTAGACATAAAAAAATGAAACTAGTAAAATAATAGAAAGAAATAATAAAATTACTCATATATAGAGCGGGGGTTTTGTTTGATGCCCATGTTAACAAATTAGAGCTTTCACACAGCACATAGGAAACTTCTTTCTTCTGTTGAACAAAAAGAAAGATGTTTTGAAGAATGTTTTAAAAATTGCTGTTGACTTCCATAGTATTTTGTTGTTCAAACTATGGATGTCAGTTTATCTTCCTTTGCCTTCAACAGAAGAACCAAATTCTTTGTGAGCTCACCCTTTAAAGCATCCTCGTTCATGTTATGGCACTACAACTGCCTCTCAAACTAGACAAAATGTAAGGCGGGGCTTGACTTTGTTCATCAGGCTTTGATTGGACGGTTGATCCTTGCTATTGTTGTGATGTCATGTGATTGACAGGTTCTCCTCATGTCAGTAGACAGAGAGCGGAGAGATCATTTTTCATTAAACACTATGAAGACACAGAACAGGTTATTTATAATAAACACTACGGTACTATTGAAAGGGACAGGATTGAAGTGTATTTTATCCCCAAGTCTCCACAAGGAAACTAAAACAGAATGAATTTCAGAGCATCTTGATTCACCCTGTGTTGTGTTCTGTCAGGGCTCTATGGAGGAGGAAGATGATTTTCTGCATGGAGAAACTCCTCATGGAGACTCAATAGTAGGGATGACTCCGGGCTCATATGAATCTCATCTGCAGAGCCCGCGGAGCGTCGGCTCTCCTCCAATCTCCTTCCTGCAGAGACCCTTCTGATACACACACACACACATCTCTCCATGAGGAGGCGCTGGAGAGCAACACACACACACACACACCAGCATTACTCCTACAGCAGGAGTTAAAAAAAAAAACCTCTAGGACATTTTAAGACTGCATCAAGACACACACACTTCAGATGTGTTAATAACAGGAATCAAACTCTGTTGGTGTTTCAAGTAGACAGTTTTCTGGAGAAAGCGTCTGTACAGATGTTGCGATCATGGCTGTGTGCTCATTTGGAGTAGAAAAGAAAGCTGTTTGTAACATTCTTCAGTTGTTTCTGGTGAGGTTTCATTAGTAAATGCAGTCAGTTCCTGTGTGGAGCTGTACATACTAGGTAATGTACATACTTCATTTAAAAATTTTAAATACTGGACTTTCAGTTATTGTGTATAAATATTGCAACTTGCACAGTAAATATTGTTTAACAAGAACAAAACAGTTGTCTGGGATTTTATTGTAATTTTGAAGATGCCATCTAATTTTTACTGATGAATAATATATATATATATATATATATATATATATATATATATATATATATATATATATATATATATATATATATATATTAAGCCTTTAAATGTCACTTTAAGCTGTATAGAAGTGTCTTGAAAAGTATCTAGTCAAATATTATTTAGTCATCATGGCAGAGATAAAATAAATCAGTTATTAGAAATGAGTTATTAAATCTACTATGTTTTGAAATGTGTTAATCTGCTCTCCTTTAACAGAAATGGGGGAAAACTAAATAGAGGGGCTAATAATTCAAGGGGGCTAATAATTCTGACTTCAACTGTAAAAAAAAAAAAAAAAAAAATATATATATATATATATATATTTAGACACACTTATATATATTCAGAAGTGGCTTATATAAAACGCAAAGGCCTCTAGATTCCGCTCATTTTACCAAGATATATAAGATCATGCCTTGGTATTTAATTAAGACAGTAAGGTCTGACTTTGCTCAGATTATATAGAATATGAAGTCATGGTGCAGTGGAAAAAGAATTAATATTGTGTATGACTCCCATGAGCTTGGAGGACTGCATCCATACATCTCTGCAGTGACTCAAATAACTTATTCAAAAAGTCATCTGGAATGGCAAAGAATGTTCTTGCAGGACTCCCAGAGTATATCAAGATTCTTTGGATTCATCTTCAATGCCTCCTTCATTTTACCCCAGAAATGGTTAATAATGTTCATGCCTGGTGACTGGGCTGGCCAATCCTGGAGCGCTTTGACTTTCTTTGCTTTCAGTAATTTTGATGAAGAGGCTGAAGTATGAGGAGCGCTATCCTGCTGAAGAATTTGCCCTCTCCTGTGGTTTGTAATGTAACTGGTCTCTAGTAAATCTCTAGTAAATGTAATCTAGTAAATCTAGAGAAGCACAAACGTCTAGACATTTCAGGCTGTTGATGTTGCCATCCACTCTGCAAATCTCTCGCACACCCCCAAACCATGATTTTTCATTTTCATTTTAACTATGCTGTTCTTTGAACATTCTAGCCATCAAATAGCCCTTAAAAATGGTTTCCACAAGTATATCAATACTTAAAGTTGCTGCCACATGAATCCTAACATTACATATTTTTTAAACCCGTTTTAAATAAATGTTAATACTTCTACATGTTTATTAAATACACAAATCTTTAGTATGTATATAGACATACATGGACAGTAATATATATATATATATATATATATATATATATATATATATATATATATATATATATATATATATATACATATATATACATACATGTATATAATAAATTTCAAATAAAAAAAAATCAGCATTTGGTATAAAATAACAAATAAGTTGCCAAATGTTGAAACATTTACATTTACTTTTAAACACAACATGATGCAGATATTTGTCACTTTGTCATTTTCTGGAAAAAAAAGTACTAAATGAACATTTTATTTTTAAACTTAAGATATACTTTGAACACATCTAGTAAATCTAGAGAAGCTGAGAGACAAGTCTTCTTGTTATGTGAAAATAAAGCATAACAAAAAATAAAATCCCCGAATTATTATATCTATTTACCTGGAGCTGTGTCACTCTAAATAAACAGTTTAAATGGACAGTAATATGTTTTTATTATTTTATTATTATTCATCTTTATTTAAAAAAAAGGATAGAATACATACATTAGAAAAAGCAGCAAAAAATGCAAGTTTAGCCTATTAAAATGAATAGCTATTATAAAGAAATGGAATTATCAAATCTCAAAAAAATGTTCTTCACTGTATAATTGAATAATTCTGATTAAAGAGCAGCGAATTAATCCTCATTTAGATTTTTCGTTTGATCACATTAAATAACAGCAGTGTCACTTTTCAAAATGCACACATCTATAATGAAAGCATTAGATGGCTTTCCTCACTGTTTATGCTCATTTAAGACAAAATTTATTTTGTTAAAGAGAAAACCCTCCAAGATTGACATTTTTAGATGTTATTATTATTGTTATTATTATTATTATTATTATTATTATGTGAATATGTCTGTTCAAACACACACTCAAAACCAAGAGTGTCCACCCTCACTCCGCTTTAAATATCTGTGTATTATCCATTTGTTTGGTTTGTATGTTTACAACTTAATAATTGAGGTGCAGTACATGCATATTACCAGAAAGAGGTCACTGGAAGGTCAAATTCAGTGATGCGTCTTTAACTGAACAGATGTGTGAAGCCACATCTGGAAAAAACAGACCGAGCTGTTGCAGATTACACAAGTATTAAAACCGTGTCAGCATGCAGCCCTTGCTAGCCAAATCAAATTTTAAATATTGTATGATGATGAGCAACATTGGCCCAGCAACGTCCATCAACACACACACACACAGCAACATTCATAATAATACATACAAAATCCCCCAAAAATCCGATCTGTGAAATGAAATCCAAAGCACACCTCACACGTTTGTTCTGACTTTATTAAAAACATTAAAAGAAAGATATTTAGGCCACACATATGATGCAATCTAGTTCAATCACAGGACTACATGTCGGCATCTGTAGAGCATGTGCTGTTATTAACATCAACAAACCATCTGCGTAACCGTGTACACACACACACATCCTCAGCAAATGATTGATCGCATCTTATTACATATTGATATAATTGACTGTAAGTCCTATACGGCGAGACAAAAGAGCCAAATACAGTGTGCTTATGAAAACAGTAACCTGAACCGTGGCCTTTGTTGGGCTTGAATGGGCGAATTCAGGGTGGAGCTGCAATATGACTCTGTTTCTCCATATGCTTGTGCCATGACGAACCAAATCCTGCTCAGTTTACCTGGAATATAAGAAGCTTTTAAGGCGTTTGACACGTGCGCAGAAGGATTAGTCTTTGATTAGTTTATACTACTGATGGTTGAGTGATTACTATGATACTTGTGTGGTTTTTTTCCAGTCTTCGCATTACAATTGTGATCATAACTCGTAAGTCTTTTGCTGTCTTCAGTAGTTTGTTTTTGTTTTGTGCCGCCATCATGTGAACAAACTAATTAGTGCAAGAACAAAAGGTTAATTGTCAGCCAATCAGAATTCAGCAAGTGTTTAAAGCGACATCCGATAAAACTGCAGCAAACTATTGTAAGAAATGATAGCGTCCAGTAGTGTGTAATAGTAATGGTTTACCTGTGTTTGGATTCCGAGACTGCATATTTCGAAGTCCACAAAGGCTGATTTGAGTGTTAGTTCTACTAAAGATTGATCTGAAGCAGCAGGAACATTAGTAATGAATGTTTTTAGAGTGACTTTAAACAATACAACCTACCTTGTTATGTATATTTAGGTTAAAAATATAAATCATAAAAAATTCATCTTCGTAAAATAAGTTACATTTAAAAGGGTTTGTATTTTTGACATTTGTATTGTTAGATATCAGCTAAACTGAAATGCAATATTCATGTGTAATCCTTGTGAGAGACTTGCAATGAATCTCGGGATAGTCTGGGCTGTAAAGAGGGCTTGACGTTAACCTTTCATTTATTTATTTTTCTGACCATGGTTTTAATATTGATATATATATATAAATAAGTTGACAACAGCACGTTTAAATTTACTTGGGAATTTTTATGTGTGCTCGGAATGGATCATTGAATCAGTGACTCACCTGATTTGTTCAAACTTGCTCAGTTGTTTAATATAGAAACACTTCAGTGTGATAGAGGTCAAATTTACTGTTTAATATTAATATTATGTTATATTTTTGAACATAAATTCAGATGAAATCACTGCAAAATTTGCTGTCATACTGGTATTTGTGAAAACAGTTCTCTGATTATGTCGTGTTGTTGAGCTGTATATGTTATGAATAGCACAATTCAATTTATGTTATGTTTGTCTCTGTGTTTGTGTGTGTCTTTTTTTGGTCAAGCTCATTTCATTCATTAATTTTCCCTCAGCTTAGTCTCTGATTTATCAGAGGTCACCACAGAGGAATAAAACGACAACTATTCCAGCATATGTTTTACACAGCGGATGCCCTTCCAGCCGTAACCCAGTACTGGGAAACACCCAAACACACTCACACACACTTATACACTTTAGCTAATTTTGTTCACCCAATTCACCTATAGTGCATGTCTTTGGACTGTGGGGAAAACCGGAGCCCCCGGAGGAAACTCACGGGAACACAGGGTGAACATACAAACTCATCACAGAAATGCCAACTGACCCAGCCCAGGCTCGAATCAGCGACCTTCTTGCTGTGAGGCGACAGTGCTAACCACTGAGCCGCCCTCAAGCTCACTTATTTATTTAAAATTTTTGGTGAAAATCAATCTGATCAACGCAATCTCACGGCAATTTGTAACTCGTTGATTTAGTGGCTAATTTGTATGAATTGTACGCTCTCCGTTTTACAGTTTACTATGATTTGCTCGTCCCCAAATGATGGTTAGGTTTAGGGGCGGGGTTTGGTGCCACGCCTCTTTTTTAAAATCATACATTTTCGTACGACTGAACTTGTATGAATCTCTACAAATTAGCAACTAAACTGACAAAATGTAAAATAGTTATGTTTCCTTGTGAGATCAGGCTGGACTTACTGCACAAGGCAGGGCTTAAAAACAAAAATAGCTCAGAAAAATTTCACACTTTGGGTTACTTGTCTGGTTGGACAAAATTTTTTAGCTCGCTTATAAAAAAAATTTCACCTGTTCTACTGAAGCGTTAACCTCAAGCCCTGTTATATTCAGTTAAACAGCTCTAGCGCCAAAAGATACATCTGTTGTCTGAAAAATAAAAGAATAAAAAAAGGAAGCCTTCACTCTAAAAAAAATGCTGGCTTGTTCCCAGCAGACACATAAGACGTTAATATTAGGTTAGATTTAGGTTGCCAGCATCTAAGGACAATGTTAATTTGATGTCCAATAATGGCGTGAAATGATGTTGACATCTGGTTGATTTTAGGTTGTGTTAGAAAGAGACCAAAATCCAAAATCAAGCCAACATCTTAAACCAACGTCATATTGACGACCATTACTGACATTTATTCGTCAGGTATGGCAATCAAAATCCAACACCTGATAGATGTCATACTGTTGACGTCCACACAACTTCAAGCTGTAACATCATTAGATGTTGATATTTGGTTGTTTGTAGGTTGTGTTGGAAAGTGACCTAAATGCTACATCTGTCCGACGTTGGACATTGACATCAGCTTTACGTTGGGTTTTGACGTCAACCTGATTTTCATTTCTAAGCAAAACAAAACGTCCCGTGACGTTGGGGTACAACGTCATTCTGACATCATGTTGACGTCCTGTGCCTGCTGGGTTGTAACACAATGTTGTGTGAAAAATGGACAAAACCAATGGTTGGGTTAAAAATGCAATTTAACTTTAATTAAAAATATTAACCCAACATCAAGTTCGTCCATATTTGACCAAACAGTGGATCACAACAACGCAGCATTTAAATTTAGACAGCCTTCGTTGTGTCGCAGTGATGCAACTGCATTTATCTATTGTTATCTAGTCTTTGTTGTGATTTGGCCTTTGTGCGACTTATTTTCCAGCAAATTCAGCAGTCTCAAGCGAAGTTCCCATCCATCATACAGACCAATAGTAATGTAGAGGATGCTGAATGACATCGGACAGACCTTACGCGCAAACTTGTCCAAGCGCAAACTGACATGATCACGGGAGACGTGAAGAAGAGGACACAGAAGGTTCAACGGCAAGATTTACAAGGTTCAAGATGGCAGCCGCGCACATACTTCAGAAGCGAGCATGTCTACGTGTCTCTGAATAATAATAAAATATCTGGACCCAAAATATAAAATCTTCAAAACGTCATAGCACTTCTCAGAACAGATACAAATAAGCATCATATCAAATGATGACGAGTAAGGACTGTCCCAACGTGTATTTCTAAAGTGAAATGTCATACATGTATATAACACACCTAACTCTAATAGAGAGGTCAGCTGCACGGTCGCATGTGTTTCATTACAGTTGTTCAATGAGGAAATATTCGGACAAAAAATCATCTGTGTATGGTAACCATCTGCTGTAAATGTTTTGCTGACATGACTGAAACCGCATTCGAGCATCTCAAAGAGCCGATTTCAGTCCCCTGGGTTGATTTCTGCTTTATATTATGACATTGAGTTCTGCTACTTGTTATATATACACATGGACGGCTTTAAAAAATGAGTTTGAGTTGAGCTCAGGCCTCTGAAGAATGAACTGAAGGAGTGAAAGCTCACAGTCTCTTTTTTTCCACAGTATGCTTTGAGTTCAGATATTGTGGATGATCTGGTTCATCTGGAGGCTCTATTGTCCTCTTCGCTCGGCTGCTGGAGTCCCGAGGACAGGAGGCTGTGGCCACTGGAGACTGGAACAAAAGACACCACAGATTTAAATGACACTTGTTCCTTGATCTTTTAAGGCAGTGTAAAAAATCTTATGACCATTTAAATGACTTTTTGAATATATTTTGTCTAATAGTTACATATGAATAATTTGTAAAGAAAAAGAAAATGAAGTATTTAAAATGTTTATTATTACAATAAAACTGATGTGATTTTAATATTACATGCAGCGTATTAAATGGGACCTATCATGCAAAAATAACACAGTTTAAACACAGTTGTGCGGCAGTAGTGTAAACGTAGTGAGCCTTTAATAGTAAAAATGTATTAATTCTATTTTTTAATAATCACACGATAAAAACAGTCTGTAGAAACACTTTGATTGACATTCTTCCTTTCTACATGTCATCAGAGGTGACATTGTCACCCATCAGTCACAATCTCTCCCTCATTAGCGTAAACAGCGTTAAGTAAAAAGCAGCCATTCGCCGTTAGATGTTTAACTATATACCTGCTAAAGTATGGAAGTATATCAGCGACTAAATGCTGATTTATACTTTCGCCTAAAACCACGTCGCAGACCTCCACTGACTGCGTGCCCACCTCACGAGACGGATGAGGCTCCGTTGTTTGTATGTATATGTATATACACACACACACACACACACACACATGTACAGGATATAAAATGATAGTCTTTAAAATGACAGGGGGCAGTCAAAAAAAAATTCATTGTAAAGTCGGATGGATAAACAGAGGAGCAGGAAGTTTCCGGAACTACATCATCTCATTAACATCATTCAAGAATTTTTAAGTATTTTCATAATTTATTTTAATGATTGTAAAGATATTTATAACCATTCAAGATTTTTTTTTAAATCAAACTTTGATGCATCACATGCTTTTGTTCATATCTCAAACAGTTCTACCTATTAAAGTTAAATTTCAATGACAACAGGACATGGGTTGCTCATCAATTATATTTTTTTATTATGGAAAGAATAAAAGCCAAAAAAAGTACACTTACAAAAAAATACTGACTTTTTTAAATAGATTTAATCCACTCCACAATTCACACATCACTATCTGGCTAGTTTGTGTCCTCTGCTTATATGCCAAGGCAATAATGGTCCAACACTATTACCAATAAAGCCTAGAAAAACAGGAGATCAGTATATTGTAAACCGATTGGCTCAAATATTCCTTTCCAGTTATCAATGAAATAATTAGTTTCTTATAGATTTGTAACTATTAAATTGTTTTAAATCAAAAGGAATGGGGAAAACAGTCTGTAATTGTGTATTAAACCACCCAGGTCTCCACTTTTTCCACGGCCTCTCTATTTGGCCTCAACAAACTTATCCCTCAAGTTTTTCTAAACTTTTTAACAAAAACTTTCCTCCTTTCCCACTGCTATTTCTAGCCAAGAATTATTTGTCATCTGGTTCTGCCTATGATCATGCATGGACGGATCATAAAGATGTCTGTACAGGTGTACCTGTTTCAGACAAAATCTCTTCAAAGTGATTCATATTTAACTCAAATGAAACGCGGCACCACATAACCTGTTCACTTTTAGGATATACAAATGTAGTGCAGTCTCCGTAGACTGCATTTTTCTGAGACACTTTTCTTTACTTTTTCTGTTTTTCACATAAATAAAGTTAATCCTGTTTTAAAATCTGCCACCATGCTGACACACAGGCTTTTTTAGCTCCGCCCTTTTTAAAAAAGAGCACAATGTCATTTGAATTTAAAGCGACAGTCACCAAAATTGCACAATTGCAAATCGATCCCTGTTATGTTGATGTTTTGTTTAGTTCTATGCTTTCATTTGTCACGCCTATTCATTTGAGCTGTCTCTCGTTAATTACCATAGTTATTGTCTCCACCCCAAATATATATATAGCCAGATATGTTGCGAATGAGTGTTCTCCCTGTCTGTGTTTTGTTTATGTTTTATTTTGAGTTCCATAACCCCGTAAGACTGCATTTGGATCTTTACATTTGATTCACTCTTTGCACTACACGTCAGACAAAACACGACCTGTGGAATTTCAGTTTCAAATATTTCCCCAGTGCTGTTTAACGAGATACATGATTCAGCTTAAAGTGCAATTTAAATGCTTAACTAGGGTAATTAGTTTAACTAGGCAATCTTGATCATGCTACCAGAAAACATGATAGAAATGTGGAGTATAACATAAACAGTCTTTTAATTTAATCACCCATGAACCTCTACAGGAATAACAGGAGTAGAAACCTGACAGAGACACAAGGAAAGTAAAAGATATAAATCCAAGGGATAATCAGGTAAAAGAAGAGGCGAAAAGGTTAATCAAATAACTTAATTAACGTGGGGGAGAAACTGGGTCAAGGAGCACATGAGGAGAGAAAACAACAACGATCTAAACAGTTGTTTGTTTTTAAGGGGCTAAAGATGATGAAAAGTCTTCAATTAAATTGTTCCATCATCATTCAATGTAACATATATACAATCATGTAAAAATAAGACAACATTCGTATTCAGTATTAAATTACAAATAATACAATTTATTATGGAAAGACTAATCTTACTAAATTTGATTATATTTAAAATATTTGAAACTTCCTGTTGACAGATAATATAGCTAGTGGTAATATAATTACTATTATCAGATGGATAATATAGTTAGCTGAGTATTTATATTATAAATATTACAATATAAAAATTAAACCTTTAAACTATTTTATTTGAGCAATTACTACTTACAGAAAATCGGGCCCAATCACACACTTTTACACTTGATTTGAATCAGATATTACTTCCAAAATTATATATGTATATGTATTCTCAATTTTTTTAAACATAAATATTTATGCAGTGGCACAAAGTTAGATCTCTTTCTAGACTTTACACAAAAACAGCAACATGTGCGGCATGACGCATGACATCACTTTTTTTGCTGAGATGCTTTTGGTTCAATGCCGGCAAAGTAGAACACAGAAGCAACATGAAGCAGAAAGTGCGAGTATGTCTGTGGTCTGGAGGTATTATAAAGTTGATGACGACAACATTTCCATAGCAAACTGCGAGATATGTAAACTTGGGATTGCCTGCAATTTTTTTTATTGCATTTTTAATATTTATTGTTGCACTAAAGTCCAAAAGTGAAGATAGTGATGTTATTTATTACTTGATTTTGCACACACACTACCACTACCACACAGAAGCACTCTGTTTGTAACCAAGTTGTTAAATGTTAAAATAAGGTGAATTAAATAAAAAATAAGGAACATCCTGGATCTGTTTCTTCGTTCTTCTTAATTATTTTTATTTTATTTTAGAAAAAACTCAAAATCAAATGACTCGGAGGCAAAAAAAAAAAAAAAAAAAACCCTGATCTGGACATCCCTGATATAAAGATAAAACAGAAACCAGTTATAATTTACTATATAATTTAATATATAGAAAGGATGACAATTAATGAATGTCAAACTTGTAGAAAAGAACAATCTCTTCATTAGCAGAATCAATGTGACTTTACATGAATAAAGACCTGAAAGAAAATCTCACAGTGAAAACATTCTTAGAAGTTATGTGATCTTTGGTTTCAATTCAAAAACTATTTTTCACATCTGCAATAATTATTCTCCTTTCTCAGTGATGGATGATTAATGCCATTTAAAACACTAAAGTCTAAAAAAATTATCCACGTTACGCCTGCTTTGGTGTCCTTGTCAGACTGGATAAGTGAGAGCCTCTGCAAGGCCAGCAGTTCTGGTGAAGGGTTTTGTGACAGAGAAATGAACATTTGGCCTGAGCTAAACTCAGCTGACAGCAGCAGTGCAAGGGGGGAAATGCTGATAGCTTCATAACACAACAACAAAAAAGCCACTCACTCTGAATCACAGTCCTCTTCGGCCTTCACAACAGATCCCTCTACGTACTGCGGTAATGCTGTAAAATAACCAACCATGAGTTCATTAAAACAAGAAGTCTACAAAATTTCCCAAATGATATAATTCACACTCCAAACAGAGTTCTTTAACCTTAAACATTATTGTTTTAAAATGCACAACATTTGCTACAATAATGCCTGGTATCCACACTTATCTGAAGTTTTAAACTAAAAAAGCCCTGCAAACCCCGTTTTAGTTTAAAAACAGAAGAAAAAAAACCTTAAAAACACAGTGTATTCCAAAAAGCAAATATCAGTGTTTCTCAACCACGTTCCTGGAAGACCACCAGCTCTGCACATATTCCTTGTCTCATTAATCAAACCTCACCTGATTTTGATCATTAGCGCATTAGCAGAGACTGAAAGACCTGTAATAGATGTAACAGACAAAGGTGACATCCAAAACATGCAGTGTTGGTGCATGGTTGAGAAACACTGGCATATATCACCCTTTAAAGAGCACTTTGAAGTAAAAACAATCATGGCTGCCACATTCAAGTGTTATTCCAAAGTAAAGTGCTTAAAATGGCCATTTTAATGGGCCTTTAAAAATGAAGCATTTCGGAAGGTACAATCAATGGGACACTTCGGACCCTTATGATCCTTTGCATGTGAAAGCTGTTTGATGTAGAACACCATGTTCCATTGGAAAGGGCTCATCCCTATGCCCTAAAGCTATCAATGCGGAAGGTGAAACCTCAGAAGGGATCAGGCCATGAGGATGAGCCCTTAGGAATTAAATGCACAACTTTTCTAAAAAGACTTGCTGTCCACATTGGCTCCCTGAAAAGTTCTTATGGATCATTGCATTTCCTTCTCTAATTCATCAAAGCCCTGATCCTGTGGACATAATGATCATTTTCTTTTCATGTTTGTGACTTCACGCAAAATTTAAAGAAACCGATTTGGCAGAAAGCGCATCCTGAAAGTTTTCTTAATTTTAAAATGCCAAAATGAGAATATAAAATACATGATAGCATTGCTAACTTGACAACCAGTAGTAAACAAACATATGCACTGTACAAAATATCCATAAATTGGCAGTTTTCCATATTTTGTGATTCATGTTTTTATTTTTTTTTTATTTTTCCCCATGTATTTATGCTTTTGAATTGCATTATTTGCATTTGTTAAACAGTAGAGTAAATTTTTTTAGCATCAAAAGATGACAGAGCAGAGATCAAGGTCCCATAATGCAATTTACAACTGTAAATAAATGGAAAACACTTGGGAATCACAAAATATGGACACTGTAAATCAACAGATATTCTACAGTGTCCATAGAAAAGGTTGTATTGCTCAGTTTAAATGGTCAGTTGCTAAAATGAAAGCGCAGTAGTGTAAAGAGCCTAAAAGACAAAAGGTTTGTACTGGAATTCAGACTGCATGTGCAAAGCTGCTTATGATCTCCGGCACATTTCTGACTTACTGTGATCCTCAGTGCAAAGCGAGCAGACTCCATCCACAAGCTCTTTGGCCTTGGCTGCGAGCTGGCAGGCCGAGTCTGGGATCGGGGACGGTGTGTCGGGGCTGTCGGTTGCTGGAGATGCTTGTGCACTCCTGTGGGATGAGCAGATGTCAGGATCAAGAACGGAAGGACAATAACACTTTCAGCATGTTTGACTCAAACAACTTACCCATTTTCAATCCCGAATAAGTAAGTGTTGGTGAGAACTTTGTGGACATTCTGTAAAAACAGAGTAAAAAAAATATATTTTTGAAGGACTTCTGATGTCTATATACACTACCTGACAAGTCTTGTCGTCAATCCCAGTTGTAAGAGCAACACATAATAACTTGACTACTAGTTGATCATTTTGAAAAGTGGCAAAAGGTCGATTTTTCTGATGAATCATCTTTTGAAATGCATCCCAATCATCACAAATACTGCAGAAGACCTACTGGAACCTTCATAGACCCAAGATTCTCACAGATATCAGTCAAGTTTGGTGAAGGAAAAACCATGGTTTGGGGTTACATTTAGTATGGAGGCGTGAAAGATATCTGCAGAGTGGATAGCAACATCAACAGCCTGAGGTATCAAGATGTTAGTGCTGCCAATTACATTACAAACCACAGGAGAGGGCAAATTTTCAGCAGGATAGCGCTCCTTCCTTTACTTAAGCCTTCACGTCTAAGTTTCTGAAAGCAAAGAAGGTCAAGGTGCTCCAGAATTAGCCAGCCCAGTCACCAGACATGAACATTATTGAGCATGTCTGGGGTAAGATGAAGAAGGAGGCATTGAAGATGAATCCAGAGAATCTTGATAAACTCTGTGAGTCCTGCAAGGACGCTTTGTCATTCCAGGTGACTTTATTAATAAGTTCAGCTCTCCAAGCTCATTGGAGTCATACACAATATTATAATATATAAAAAAAATTCCCACTGCACCATGATTTTAAATTCTATACTGTACATTATTTCTGTTAAGTGACAAGACTTTTGTCTGAGCCAAGTCAGACCTTACTGTCCTAATGGAATAATTAAAAATCAAGGCATGATCATATTTTATTTTGGTAAAATAAGTGTAATCTAGAGGCCTTTGCCTTTCATAGAAAACCACTTCTGATACCAAACGATCAACTAGAAGTCAAGTTATTATCTGTTGTTCTTAAAACTTGGATAGGCGACAAGACTTTCGTCAGGTAGTGTACAGCTGATAGTTTGTTTAAGTTTTGAAATGTGCTTTATGTTTACCTGGGCAAAGCCAAGGAGCTTCTTGTTGGATATCTCCAAGTGTTTTCGAGTGAGTTCAGACTTTCTGAATTGGCTGTCAATGGCGGTCAGCCTTCTGTTCAGATCCATCACATCCTCCTGAAAAGAAATTGGCAGTTAGAATAACTTGAACTAAAACTATTCAAATTATTTTGGTTAATTCAAATATAAAAAACAACCGAGTAAAAAAAAAGACAAACAAGCCTTAAAATCACCATACAACATGTTACAGTTTATTAATTTTCAGTAAATGTCTTTTTCTTTTTTTTTCTTTTCACATTTTAAACACTCATTTGACAGGACAGTATAATTCGCTGCTTAAATCATGACATGGAAATCAAGTTATGTCCATCTTTTAATCATGTCACACTTTACAGTCTTATAACAATTATAATATAAATATCTGAAAATAAGCAGTTTCTGTAATTTGTGATTCATGTTTTTAGATTTTTTTTATTTTTCCTTATTTATTTATGTTTTTGAATTGCATTATGGGAGCTTGATCTTTCCAACAACTTCCACCAGCTTTTAAGTGACTTTTATTAACATTTTTAATAATTTAAAGAAATGTATTATCTGGTTTGGTGATGAATATTACAGCACAAAAACATTGTAATAAACTGCCAGTACATTTTCTGTTATTTTACAGACTTATTTCTCCATATATTTTTACACATGATATTATTTCAAACTACTAACTTAACTTAATGTATTACTTTCTGACCATCTATTATTAGGCATTAAAATAAACATTACGATCATGATTTTCAAAAGTATTACAGAGCACTGTAGGCGTTCAATAATACCATTTGTTGAGCCTCCCCCAGATAGACAGATAGAGGGATCATAAACAAATATCTTAAAATATTTATGAATAATCAGTAGAGATAATATAGAGCTATCTAAAAATCAGCCTACAGTGACACTGTAACACTTCTAGCACGTAGATGAATTTTTATGTAACCTTTATTGAATATTTAACAAAAAAGCAGCAATTAAGGCAAGAATATCTAACAATCTTTATTTATTTATTTAATTATATATATATATATTTATTTATTTATTTATTTTCCCAGAATTTCTTTTTCTTTTCTTTTCTTTTCTTTTCTCTTTCCTTAACCTCATATGCAGTATATGATGTTAAATTCTGTTGTAAAAATAATGTATACACATGTAAAAGTTTGTATCAGAATTTGTGGCATTGTAAAACATTTGAATAAAAACAATGTACAAAAAATAATAATATGAATAATAATAATGTGAATATTTTTTCAGCAAACAGAGGAATGTGCTAAAATGTACCTTAGTGGCCTCCAAGCCTCTCTTGTTCTTGCCGGCGAGCTGGTTTTTCAGATCTTTGATTTCGGCCTCCAGGAGCTGAATGACCTCCTCATAGTCCTGCTCTGCACTGTTGGTCTGTCTCTGCACAGCTTCTGCCACCTGCAGTTTACTCTTCAGACACTTATTCTCCTCCAGCGTTGCTGTGGCCTTCTGTTTCACACATACACACACAAACAAGGCAACCAAACATCTTAAATGATCACATATGTTCAAACGCTGGGATTACATATATTTGGCATACTCAAATATGACAAGGCAAAAAAAGTCATCCATTTATTAAAACAGATTGCATGCCTCTTAATAGTTGAACTGCATATATTGAAACATTTAAGATTAGTCAAGTTGAACTTTTTTTTAGGCTTCACCTCTGCTGTCTTCTGCAGTTCATCCTCCAGAGTCTTCTTACTGTCCTCTGTGTCTTTCAGCATCACCTGAGAAAAATGCGATAAATCTTGACGTTAGTTTGCTTGCAAAATTGTTTAAAAACTCAAAAAAATGGCAGTTTAAGATCTGGGATATACAGAATACAAAATATCTATACTTTAAATATGTTTTATGATTTATTCATCAAAACGTCTCCAATCATAGGCCTTTCTCTTTCTTATCATGTCCATTTGCTACCATTTTAATGAAAAATCATCTTAAAGGGTCATGAACTGCCTATTTTTTTCCATTACTGGGTCTGTTGCATAAAACATGAGTCATTGGCAGTTCATTCCACTGTGACAATGCCTAATATTCAGCGACTAAGCCAAAGGTAAATGGATAAATGAATGAATGAACTTGTAATCTATTACAATTTTACATCAATATCATAATTAAGATGTTATAGATTGTTGTCTGTCTTGTTTAAACCCCTTTAGAACAGGTTTAGAAGCACTTTTAAATAACTAGTGCTCATTCAAAACATTTTTTTTGTATTTCAACATATTTTGTGATTTGAAAGGAAAGGATGTTTTCAGTAGAATAATTAGTCAAAAGATGAAGGCAATTCTAATATCTCAGATCATAAATCTTTAAACGAATGTTAATTTTGCATCCTGCAGTCAGCTATCAGAGCTTTATACTTGTGTAATTATTAAAGGAACAGCTTTAGTCCAGCTACATCTGTTTGTCTGAGCTCTCACCTTGAGTTGTTTCATCTGCACCTGGAGATGTTTGACTTCATTCTGAAACTCCTCCAGCTCTTCACTGCTGTAGCTGCACTCTGATTCATATGTCTGAAAAGGAAAAGAGTGAAGCAATACTGGTGAAACACTCTTTCGAAAGCATAAATATCTGTAAAAAGGATTTAAAAGTGCCTCATTATAATATTTAAATGTTCTTTATTTAATTAAAAAAGACCAATTTCTAAGCCCATCCTTTCCAAGAGTCTGCTCTGCTCTGATTGGTCACATCATGGCTCAGTCTGTTATGATCAACATTGACATATCTGAGATGTCAGCAAAGCTAAATCTGTGTGCAGTAAAGATTGTGTTGATTTTCACTTAATCAATTTAGCCTGTAACAAAATCAGCTTCAACCTCAATATGAGCTCAACATTAGCAGGACAAATCTATTGGTAAACCTGCAAAAAGTCTGCAGTTTATTATAAGATATTCTGACTGAACTAGCTATTTATATGCACAAGCATGCCACAAGCCCTTCTTCATAAGCCCCTTTCACACATATAGACTTTTCCAGATCATTTTGCTGTAACGAGATGTGAACAGCACCTTGTTAAAAAATAACGAAAACTTTGTTCTGCAAGTTTTTCTGGAATGGCACATTGTGACATTGTAACCAGTTAATTCACACAATTCTGCTGTGTGTGAACGCAAAAGGAAAATGTCTTCATTTAATTTAGTTTAAAATGATGTCAGAATTTACTTTTTATGGATGTGTGAATGGTGCTTTTACAGTAAAATTAGAGTAGATTAGATTTAACTTTATAGTCATTACACACGCACAAGTACAAGGCAACCAAATGCAGTTTAGGTCTAACCAGGAATGCAACAGCAGCAAGTGCAGCATATAGGTATAAGTTATGAAGTGCAATTGGGTTTTATTCACAGATGGAAGTACTATGAACATTATATGCAGAGATTTACAATAGATGAACATATGCAAAGGTTGCTATTAATAACCAGATGTATGCATATAGATATGAACATAATTACAAATGTATAAATGCAGTAGATATGTACAATTCAAGATGAAGTAGTGCAACAAAGTGCAAGGAATATGTACAATTTTAAATGTGCAAATATTAAATAGTGCAGTGTTTATGTGGAGTATAAATTATGAGGAGAGTGTGGGGGTGTATGAGGGGGCAAAAGAGTCAGTGGGGGGCAGAGTTTTAATAATATAAAAATATTAAAAATATTAATAATATAAAAATATAATAAAATAAATTATAATAAAATTATTATGATAAAATTATTATTTAAATTATAATAAAAAAGGGAGACAGTAATATTACTGTGTGAAAGAGTTTCATAGATATGTATGCACAAGTAACAGATTTTAGTGTATGCAAGCTTTTTAGCATTTAGTAATATAAACAGTAGAATCAACTCTTTTTTAAAAGACAATAACTTCACTTATCCCTATGCATATGATCTTTAACACTTTGCAGACCTTTTACATTGACAAACAACTTCATTATGCACTGATTGAAAGGTAATGTTTATAGATAAATCACATTATGGGGCACTTTAAGACCAGAGGCAGTTGAGTGGTTACATATTAGTATGAGACAAATCCAAACTCTGACAATTGAAGTGTTTAAGAGCTTAAAGGACAGCTTTGATAACTTTCCTGAGCAGCAGAAAAGCTCCTTTAAGAACGCTGGGTAAATCTTCAGACGCGCTCAACTCCAGGAAAAAGTGAAGTCTCAATAATGTGAGGAGGTGCTGTGAGGATAGTTTTAGTCTGTGTCACAGTCAAGCACAGCAATGCGAAATTGTACAGTTGTACTTACTGGGGAATGAAAGGCAGAGGTGTCCATCAAACTAGCTGCTTCCTGGTAGGAGAACATAAACGGTCCCTGTCCCAAGCCCACCTCCTCCAGCTTCTCCTGATAGACACTGCGTGTGGCCTCCACAAAGTCTAAACACAGAAACAAAGGCAAAATCAGCCATAGTAAAGAATAGTATTAGAACAAACTGCATAGAAGAAAACATCAAAATCCTCACATTATCAGTCAAAAATTTGGAATTTCGATTAATTGGAAACACTAAGAGTTTTAAAAATGTTTTAATAAACACACTAAGGTTTAAAATACAGTAAAACATTAAAATGGTAACAATTCATTTGATTTTATTATAATCTAGACTGAGCAATGAAGTTTGCACTGCGCACTCGTGTTTTTAAACTTTTTTTGGTGCATTAATCTTGTCAATATTAATCAGAAAGTCATGATTCACACTCATTAAATAGATAATACTTTGTATTTTTTGTATTTCTGTATATCTCAAAACACAGACATTTCAGCACAATGAGGCAGGGCTGGAGTGGGACTCCTTTTCAGTCCTGGAGTTTCAAGCCTTAGACCGGCCCACATCTGTTCACGGCGGACTATATTAAAATAAATTAATTTCCATTTCAGTTTCTAATGATACTATCTCGTCTTTTTCAATGAAACAGCTGCTTTAGAACTTCAAATGTTTTTCATAAATTTGAGAACATTAAAGGGTGGCTAAATCTTCAACACTATTCCTTAAAACATCACAATGTCCTTTCCTGTAATATCTGAATGTATATTATGTTGAAAATTCTTTAAAGATATCCTGACCTTTGTAAAGGTGGTCAGACAGAAAAATAAAAATAAAATATATAAACCTATATAAGTATCTCAAACAGTATTATATGTCTTAACACTAAAATTTACAAATACTCAGGTGAGGTCGGAACTCAGGTCAGCGGCGTCGTAACGCAACATGCTGACCACTGGACCACAAAGGCGCTGCTATGCTGGTGCGTTTGGAAAAAAAACAAACTCCTTTTTTTTTAAATTTCTGATAAAGTTATGTCAGATTTATTGATGTAGTAAATCATCAGATCTTCATTGAGCAGAAAGATAGTTACGTCATCATTAACCTGCAGGCTGCATTTTGCTCACGGGGATGGGAGAGAATAAATAAAAAGAGCGGAGCTGCAGCAAAATAATGAATAAAAAGAGTGAGACCATGGTCAAATAAATAAATGAAAAAAGTGTGACTGCTGAGAGTGCAGGCAGCTATAGGACACCGGTGATGATCATTTGATGCTTAAGAAACATATACAGTTGAAGTAAGAATTATTAGCCCACCTGTTTTTATAATTCTGACATAAAATTTATATCTTATAAACAAATTTTAAAACAGTAATATTATATAACAGTTAATATTTCTGTTGAAACAATGATGAACTATTAAAACATTGGTGGTAAGAAAGAAACGAAAGAAATAAAGAAAGAAAAAAAGAAAGAAAGAAAGAAAGAAAGAAAGAAAGCACTTGTGTACACTATTTGTGTGATAAGACTACAAAATTCTGAAGTCGTATTTGATTTAAACAGCCATCTATATCACTTATTTGAGCAGCAGATGAGTGATATCAAGGGATTGATATTAGATTTTCTTGCGCTTTTTAATGAGGTACCTTCGCGGACGACAGTTTTAAAACATCACATTGTTGTCGGTGATGCCGTCCCGATTAAGCAACACAAGAGACGTAATGAAGAATTAAGTCATGTACTTGTTGGGGAATGAGCATGCTAAACCCAGTAGCAGTCCTTGCAGCAGTATATAAGAAACGAATTAACGGTTAAGATTGTCTGTCCTTGTTTATTTCCATCCATTTTCTTCAGTCATAATATAATTTTCTAAATGTTACATTTTCTCTCCCTATACACCTTATTGAAACACATGAAATTGATCCAAAGTCTCATTTAACATTTATAATGCTAGAATTCTTTATAACGTATTATGAATAATTAAACATATAAAAAAGTAAATATAAAAAATAAATAATATAAAAAATATAATTGTTACACATTTAAACAAATGCTGTTAACTTAATTTTAGATTAATCAATCATACCTATAAAAAATACTTTTTCTCAAAAATATTATGCAACATAAACTGCTTTTAACAATAATAATATATATATATATTTTTTTTAATTCTAACCATTAAAAACAAACTGTAGTGTAGATTTTTAAAAAGTATGATTTCAGGTTAACTTTTGCTTGCTAAACAAAAAAAAAAAAAAGTGAAATATATTCTCTTCTGTCACTCAGCTAAATCCATCCAGCATATTCCTGATAACAGGAGAAAGAGCGTCTAGAGGGAATATTTATGTTCAGGTGTTCTTGCTCTAAGTGTTTGCACAGCTGAAGTACAAGGAAACCAGCAGAGCTCTTGCTTTAGCACAAGCACTTTGATCAGGGTTTGCGGGCGACGGCATCTTCCTGCGGCGAAGCATAAACTCCCTGTCATGAGCAGCCTGGAAATATACTTAGCTGTCTAAGTTTGTACTGAACCCAAATATTATTTCCCTTCCCTCGCAATCTGCCTCCGACACTCATTCTAAGTGTTTCAAAATATAAACTCCAGGATTGTGATTCCCTCTTTATAAGAGGCATTTCTGCTCATGTCAAAACATGATTATTTCCTGTGGTTATTTCAGAGGTTGGAAACCTTAGGCACGCAAGCTGGACCGGTAATCACTCAGTGCGAGAGAGATTTTGGTTATTTCCGTAATGTTGAATTTGCGTGCTGCACTACCTATTTTTTTAAGGTTTTTGCTTAACTGCGGTAATCCTTTTTCAGTCATGCAACCTTTTATTAAGCTGTATGGAAACCTAACGCTCCAACTGAACTGAATCTGTTGAGTGTGTTTGACACTGGTGATTTTAAAAAGGAACTGATATATAACTATTATAAATCCCGAAATATTTTTCACCCTGTTTCATATTCGCATCTAATTTTGACATATGTGAATTCCTCATGTGGCATTTAAGTCCACATCAAAACAATACTAAATTTCTATTTTTTTAGCCTGAACATTTTGTTAACAATTAAAAACATATATAATTTTTTTTTCCAGGATAATATATTGCAGTTGTGGGATAAGAGTGTTATGGATGTATCTGTACCTCCATATGAGACTGTTCCCTGTGGGTCTGTGGTGAGACTCTCTCTGAGCTGCCTTCTCTTCTCATCTGTCACATCCAGACCCAGGTATGATAAAGCCTGTAAAAAAAAAAACATCAAAATTATAATACCCATTTAACCAAATTTACATTTATGATCCTGGATTAGAGATTTTTCTTATATCCCAAAATCATAAAGATCCTGTTCCATGAAGATATTAAAAGATATAAAATTTCTATTAGTTTATGCATTGCTATCAATTTAGACAACTTATTAATGTCAATTTTTAAAACAGTTGTATTTCAAGCTGAATATTGCCCTTTCATTCATTTATTCATTTTCCTTCGGCTTGGTCCCTTATTTATCAGGGGTTTGCCACGGTGGAATGAACCAGCAATCATTCCAGCATATGTTTTACACAGTGGATGCCCTTTCATTTGCAACCCAGTACTGGGAAACACCCATACACACTCATTCACACACACACACACACACACACACTCATACACTACAGCCAATTTACTTAATCCAATTCACCAATAGCACACATCTTAGGAGATAACGGGGAAACCGGAGCACCCAGAGGAAACCCACATGAACATAGAGAGAACATGCAAATTCCACACAGAAATGACAACTGACCCAGCCAGGACTTGAACCAGCAAACTTCTTGCGGCGAGCTGATACCACTGAGCCACCTTCCATGAAGATATTTTGTAAATTTACGACTGTTAATGTATCAAAACCTAATTTTCAATACTTGAATTCAATTCAATCTCTCCATATTTGGATTTTTCTGAACCCTCAGGTTCAAAATTTTCAAATAATTGTATTTCTATGAAATATTGTCATATGCTAACAAAAGCAAAGCGTATAAATTCAGCTCTCATATGATGTAAATTGATATCTTTAAAAATAAAATTACTGCAGATTTAGTTTGAACCTGGAATTAAGATGCACTTTTGTTGATCTAAAAGTGTAAAAAAAAAAAAAAAAGTCTGAAAGGTTTTGAGCTTGACAAATTGGTTTGACCATTTTCAGAGCTGGTCAACATTCAACTGACTGAATTTTATTATGAAGGGCCAAAAACTAAACTTGATTGAGGGTGATGGGCCAGAGGTAAAGATACCCAACTGTAAAGTTGTCAATGTTATTTCGTAATTTATTATAATTCATTATATAATTTAATACTACAATTTCATTCATTCCTTTATTTTCCATCTTAGTCCCATTATTAATCTGGGGTCGCCACAGCAGAATGAACCGCCAACTAATCCAGCATATGTTTTTACGTAGCGGGTGCCCCTCCAAATGCAACATATCTCTGGGAAACATCCATACACACTCATACACTACCTACGGACTACCTTAACCTACCCATGTCTTTGGACTGTGGGGGGCACCGGAGCACCCGGAGGAAACCCACACAAATGCGCGGAGAACTCCATACAGAATCGTCAACTGACCCAGCCGAGGCTTGAACCAGCGACCTTTTTGCTGCGAGGCGACAGCACTACCTACTGTGCCACTACGTCACCCAGTACTATAATTTATAATATTTAAAATATTTTATATTAATATTTATAGATTTTTGTAGACTTTATAATGAATTAATGTCTAACAATAAAAAAAACATGAACAATCCCATGCATAACACTAAAAATATGCCTTGATTCACTTGCTGATGTCTTCTGTGATGTGCACTATCCATCAAGTGACTGTATTTATTTATGTTTTTAATCTGATTTATTCACAACAACTCTTTTTTTGTAGCTCAACAGTTAAAAAAAAGTTATGTAAAATCAAAATTGACAATCTCTGTTAAATGCATTCCCCCCAAAATTCCCCAACATTCTCCCTCTCTTCTTAGATGAGGTTGAGGGCCAAATCAAAGGTTACCGTGGGCTAGCTTTGGTCTGCGGGCCCTATTAGGCATCTCTGGTCTAAACAGTTCTATGCTCAGATGCATTCAAACAACCACAAAAGTAAGAAAAAGTAAAGTCTCTTGCAGGAAATTCTGGAAAATTCCATATTATACAGTAAGGAAACTTTTACTAAGGTTTTTACATTTTTTAAAATCACTGCCATTTTCTACAGTGCATAATGTTTAGTGTGGTTCTGCAGCTTTCAAAGCAGATATTAAAGCAAATCATTTGTGTGACGTTATAGATCAAAAGATGAGCAAAAATCCGTACATATGACCACTACAGGCCCTCCACTCCATGAAATCAGAAAAATGATGGAAACAAAGCTTTAAGATTGATTCTGGTGATATCTGTGAGTGAATTCTGGAGTGGTGTGATTCAGTTTTCGATCTACTTGCATTTAAATGTATTAAACTGTTGACATACATTTCTTTCTTCTTATTAAAAAACTATTTCGAATTGCAGGGAGAAAAATACTTTTCATAACAGGAGATATATCAACATCTAATTTCTAGAAACGCTGATATTTGTTAAACAGATACAGAATATATTGGTTACTCTTTATTTTAAGATATCATTGTCACGATGTTGCTATTCATTTAACTACTGAGGAATATATTCATTAATTACATGTACTTAGTGTATAGTTAAAATTAAAATGCAGGTTATGTTTAAGTTATTGTAATTACTACAGAAAGTACATGGAAAGTTTGCAACAGACAGTTGACTGATTATTTCCTTGAATCTCTGAGCCTGAAAAGTCACATTACATCTTTATACACAAGAGGGCAGTGTGGTGATAGGGGTAAATGGTGTCCAATAAATCCAGGCTTACGTTCGATAAGAGTTCAAAAGGCTGTAATATGGCTAATCAGATTAAAAGTGAACATACGATCTAATACAGGCAGAGAAATAAGATATATAGCCAAAAAATTATACTCCAGTATCAAGAAAACTGTCTGTCTACAAATAAAACATATATACTTGCAGATGTATAGGAACTAAGTCACACAGCAAATTTGCACAGTGTCAAATACCTGTTCGTGCAACACTTAATGTAGTGCGCACTGTGTCTTTAGTCCACATTTAAGTGCTCTCGTCCATTGAGACCTAATCCTATTAATGGGCCGGTAGATTAGGGTCAGCCCTGGGATCAGCGGGATTAAACTAAATCTCTGCTAAACAACTGCACCATAACAAAGAGCAGGGACAAAGATCTGTGAGGAAAGTGACACTGAGATATTAAAGGTTATCTTTATAAGCGTTCTCTCGGGTGCTTTGCTGTTGAGATATTGGCTTTTTGAAGTCAGATTCACCTGAATTGCTGGGTCTGACAAGTATTAGGTACTGCCCTCATTTTTGCATTTAAGCAATTAAATTGTACTTTTAAATGTTGAAAATTATAAAAATATCAAATCCATTGGTATGTTCTAATTTTTTCACACTTACACTCATGGTAAATTGTAAATGTGAATTTGATTTAATTTAGTCACCAAAGTGATGTTATCTAGCTTTATGTTGTTCCCAACCAGAGCTGGGGCCAATTAGGAGGCATCAACAACTGAATTGATAAATTGTGATTAATTTCAACTCTTAAAAGCCCAAAACAAAAATGAAAATATATTAAACATATTTTTAATTCTATATTATAATCTAATAAAATAGATACTAATAATTTTTTTTTTTTGTTATTCCTCCCTCTCAGTCACTATTGGTTTTAACAGTAGAACCTACAGCTAAACCTACAATATTGTGGGTATTTAACATATAAATACTCAAAAAAAAAAAAAAGTTTAAAGACAGCAGTGTTGACATTAATACAGCAGGAATTTCAGAATTGTTTTGCTGTTGAATCTGAGTGCTGTTAAATAGGGCTGATAGTTACACATTTTACACAAATTTCCATTCACAAGCTTGCAATTTGATTAAATTTAGATTTCAAATCAGAGTGTTTAGAAAATGACAACTAATGCTGTAAACTAAACCTTAGTATACTACTTTAGAATAAAAGTAAAAGTTTAAGTAAACAATAAATAATAATAATATTTCTACTAATTTTTTGAAGCATTCATTCAAACACATCAAATATTGAAGGCAAAAATGCACTGAATGTTTAATACAGGGAATATTTTTGTCCAAAAGTTAAAGTTTAAAGTGTTCAAAGCCAACCATCGAGTCTGTGTACATTGAATGTCTAAAATAAATATAATGTTGCTTATTGTTTCAAACTGTTTTATTCATTTCCTTCTACTGTTCAAGCACTGATTGAGGGATTATATTACTTAGAAAAATGGAGCATCCCTTGGTTGAGATTCATTCTTTCGTGCAACAGCTCAAAATCTTTTGTATAAATTTGTATAAAATAAATCACACTAATCATAATAAAATAGACATATTTTGAAAGCTGATGGGCGACAAGGTGGCTCAGTGGTTAGCACTGTCGCCTCACGGCAAGATGGTCGCTGGTTCAAGTCCCGGCTGGGTCAGTTTGCATTTCTGTGTGGAGTTTGCATGTTCTCCCCATGTTCACATGGGTTTCCTCCGGGTGATCCGGTTTCTCCCACAGTCAAATGACATCCGTTATAAGTGAATTGAATTAAATAAATTGTCTGTTTTGTATGAGTGTATGTAAGTGCATATGGATGTTTCCCGGTAATGTGTTGCAGCTGGAAGGGCATTGGCTGTGTAAGACATATGCTGGATAAGTTGGCGGTTCATTCCATTGTGGCAACCCCCGAAGAATAAAGAGACTAAGCTGAAGGAAAATGAATGAATAAATGAAAGCTGATGCTTGGTTTCATTTCCAAAGTATGCAAAAATTGTCTAATTTATTAGATGGGAAGCATGTTAGAAAACGTTCGAGGTTACTAAAGTAACCCTTCGTTCCCCGAGGAGGGGAACGGAAGCACTATAAGTGGATTTGATTGTAAAATCCACGCATTGGGAGGTTCGGTTCAGAAGCTACTCGTCTGAAGAGTATTGAACGGGCCAATTAAGAATGAATTGGCAGCGCAAGCCTGCGCAGGTGAGCGGCATAAGCAATCAACTGAGTATATAAGCTCACCTGGCGCAGCAGACGCTATCCTTTTTAAGCTGAAGAGACTTTCAACAGCTAAGGGACAGTCATTATGGCGACGGAGTATAGTGCTTCCGTTCCCCTCCTCGGGGAACGAAGGGTTACTTTAGTAACCTCGAACGTTCCCCTTCGGGGGGAACTTCAGCACTATAAGTGGATTTGATTGTAAAATCCACGCATTGGGAGCCCATTGAAAGCGCCATAATGACTGCACCTTACCAACACCCCCGATGAGGAGATAGTCAAGCAAGCGTGACGCACCCACATCATGGGGGGCGCGGTCCTCCAACGTGTCCCTGGCCCTAATTTATCCTACTTCAACAGAAGTTTTACGGATTTATATATATATATATATATTTTTTGGGGTGTCGTGAGCATCTAGATAATTCTAGGAAATACGACAGTACGTTGGGAAGCGTGCAATCCCGATAGGGAGGACGCTGCGGAGGCCATCCGTTACCCAAGGGGGGATAGATGGCAGAATTTACATATGGACTAGCCCTAAAAAGGGGGAGTACGCATAGCAAAAGAGTGGTTAGCGGGGAGGGAAGACACGGGTCCGCCCAGGGGGGGGGGACTTAACCGTGGCTGAATAAGCATATGGGATCGCCTAGTGGGGACCACGCATAGCAGACACCTTTACCCAAAACGCGGGCTGACCAGCGGGCAGACCTACAACGTAGTGGGCCAGCAAGTGACTCCTCCGCTGAGTCAGTGCTGGGGGCCACGGAGGAATCTGCAGGGCTCACCTGACGGGGAACTTTACTGACAGATAAAAAGGCGCACGTATCTCCGTGTTAGGGAAAATGGCGCAGCAAGCGTGTTTCAACACCCTACCGAGTTGTTTCCTCAATCACCAAAGGTTACCTAATACCCTTGAGGAAACCGGCTCCACTCGCAGATTGTAAAACCTTGCAAATGTGTTGGGTGTCACCCAGCCCGCAGCTCTACAGATGTCTGTTAGAGGGGCGCCGCGTGCGCGCGCTCGAGAGGATGCGAAGCTCCGAGTGGAGTGCGCACGCGCTCTCGGGGGACGCGGCTCATCTCGGCTCTGATAGTGAAAGAAAGGCATCCACAATCTAGTGGGAACTTATTTCGGTACGGCACTTCCCTGCTGCCGACCGCTATAACAGACGAAGAGCTGCTCAGATGATCTAAACTCTGAGTGCGGTCCGGATAATACGCAAAACGCGAACTGGACAATAAATAAGGGCTGGGTCTGCCTCCTCCGAGGGCAGCGCTTGCAGGCTCACTACCTCGTATTAAAACGGAGTGGTAGGAACCTTGGGCACATATCGCGGGCGGGGTCTCATACGTGAGAGAAGCCAGCCCAATTACAGGCACGAGTCACTGACCGAAAAATGCCTCCGGGTCCCCGACCCTCTAATCGATATCAACGCGACCAGCAGAGCTGTCTTCAGGGACAGAAATATACTGAGTCGAGGATCGAAGGGATCTGACGCGGCTTGTGTAGCGAGGGCGAGATCCTAAGAGGGCATGAAGGGGGGCGGGGTGGATTAATTCGCTTAACGCCCCTGAGGAACCGGATGATGAGGTTATGCGTTCCCACGGTGCTGCCAGCCACCGCGTTATGAGAGCGGAGATGGCAGCCACGTAACCTTGAGTGTGGAGGGCGACAGCCTGCTCTCCAACTTCTCTCGGCGTAAAGAAAGCACAACGCTGATCTGGCAAATCACGGGGGTCTTCTCAGCGAGAGACACACCATTCAGTGAATAGACTTCACGTCAGGGCATAGGCGCGCTCGGGGAGGGGGCTCTAGCCCGAGTGACGGTATTAGCCACCGCAATCGGAGGTTACCTAAGTCTTCCTCGCGTCTAAAAATCTCTTCAAAGATCGGCGAGGGTGCCAGGTGGTGCCCTGTCCCTGAGAGAGTAGGTGCTCTCTCGAAGGGACTGCCAGGGGAGGGCTATCGCGAGGGAGAGCTCTGACACCCAGGTCCGGTTGAGCCAGAGGGGCGCAACCAGCAACCTGTTCCTCGTCCTCCCTGACCATGCACAGTAACTGCGCGAGCAGGCTCACTGGGGGAAACGCGTATTGCGCGTGCCCCGAGGCCAGCTGTAAGCCAGTGCATCCGTGCCGAGAGCACTCGGTCAGGGAAAGAACAACTGGCAATGAGCGATCTCGGGGGAAGCAACAGATCGATCTGGGCTTCCCCGAATCGCGCCCATATCAGCTGAACAGACTCGGGGTGGAGTCTCCATGCTCCAGGACGCAAGGCTGCCGTGAGAGCGCATCGGCTGCACGGTTGAGCTTGCCTGAATATGAATGGCGTGCAGCGATTTCAGCCGCGGATGACTCCAGAGGAGCAGACGGCGGGCGAGCTGAGACATGCGGCGAGAGCGCATACCCCCTATACGGCTGATATACGCCACCGCCGCCGTACTGTCCGTCCTGACCAGCACGTGTTGCCGCTCCAACACCGGAAAAAAACGGTGGAGAGCGGGGAACACTGCCAACAGCTCCAGGCGATATGCCAATGCAACTGGGTACCTTTCCACAGGTCCGCAGCCGCATGCCCGCAACGCACAGCCCCCCAGCCCGTGTTGGAAGCGTCTGCTGAAACGACAACAAGACTGGACGCCTGTTCTAGAGACACCCAGGCCTGTAGGAACGAGGGGTCGCTCCAAGGGCTGAGGGCGCGGCGACACAGCGCAGTAACAGAGACTCGGTGTGCGCGCGCGTGCCATGCGCGTCTGGGGACTCGATCGTGAAGCCAGTGCTGAAGTGGTCTCATATAGAATAATCCGAGCGGCATGAAGCGGCTGCGGATGCCATATGCCCCAGGAGCCTCTGAAATTGTTTCAGTGGGACCACTATTTTACTGTCGAGCTCTCTCAGACAGTACAGCATCAGCTGAGCGCGCTCTCCGGAGAGGCGCGCTGCCATGGTGACCGAGTCCAGCTCCAGCCCGAGAGAAGAGATCCTCTGCACGGGGGCGAGTTTGCTCTTTTCTCGGTTGACCTGAAACCCCCACAGGTGGAAGTGCCAGAGCACTTTGTCTCTGTGCATAATCAACTCTGTGCATAATCAAAAGAGAGGGCAATTCAGCCAGTCGTAAAGAAATTGAGTATGCAGATGCCCGCGAGCCGAAGGGGCGCTGAGGCACCCTCCGCGGGCTTGGTGAGGACCCGCGGAGACAGAGAGAGCCCGAAGGGGAGGGCTTTGTATTGCCAAGCTCGACCTTCAAACGCAAACCGCAGAAACTGTCGGTGGCGAGGAAGAGTGGAGACATGGAAATACGCGTCCATCAGGTCTAATGCTGCAGACCAACCCAGAGGACGAACGCACCGGAGGATGCGCTTCTGCGTGAGCATTCTGAACGGCAGCTTGTGCAGGCAGCGGTTCAAAACGCGCAGATCTAGGATTGGCCGTGACCCACCGCTCTTTTTGGGCACGATGAAGCGTGGGCTGTAAAACCCGCTCTCCATCTCGGCTGGAGGGAGCGGCTCGATTGCATCCTTCGCCAGGAGGACAGCAATCTCCTCTCGCAAGACAGGGGCGGACAGGGGGCTGACCCTGGTGAATACACACCCGTGACTTGGGGGGCCGTTTCGCGAACTGAATCGCATAGCCGAGTCTGATTGTGCGTATGAGCCACCGCGAAGAGCTGGCCCGCGCTAACCAGGCAGGCAGAGCTCTCGCTAATGGACTCATCGCTACAATCGCTGACGTACCAGCAGTGGGGCAGTGCGGAGTGGGTGTGCTGATCCGGGAAGCTCGCGGGTCCCACGGAAAAGCTGGAGGTGGGATATTTGCTCTCACTCCAAACCCGAGCTCCGGAGGGGAGGCTCGAGGGGTGGGAGAAAGGAGACCGTCCTCCCAGCGCTCGTGAGCCACTGGCGAAACGCACCGAATCTGCAAGCTAGAAAGCATAGCGTCCCAGACTGGCAGATTTCGGGCTGTCACATCTGGGGAAGTGAAAAGTGCCCTTTCATAATGTTTTCATGGCAGTAAAAAGTGCCGTTGGAAATGGGGCCCCGCCCTCCAGCGGGGAAAGAGCAAGTTCCCTCTTCTCCAGATGGCCTGTCCCAGGGGCGCTTCGCGGTCCGTTGCCGGACTTAGCGGCGTTCTGGGCAGGGGGGCTGCCTGCTTCCGAGGTGCCCGACGCGCTCGCTTCGCCTTAGGCGTGTGCGGGGGCGGAGCAGCTCTCGTAGGCGGACGCCTTCGGCGAGGAGCAGGTATGAATGGCACGGCGGGCGGAGCGGGCTACGGACCGCCGATAAGACATCACCCACCAACTGCTCTCTCACCGCCTTGAATTCCTGGGTGAATTCACAGACAGTGTCGCCGAACCTGGCTGGGGATATGGGGAAGTCAAGAAAGCGGACTTTGTCGACTTTGCGCATATCAGCCAGGGGTGGCGCTCCTGGACCACTAATGTGGACATCGTCCTCCCCAACGCACACGCAGCGGACTCAGTAGTCCGAAGAGCTAAGTCGGCGGCGGTGCGAAGCTCGTAAGCCTGGGTTGGACCCACCCTCGTGCAGCTCGGCCAGCGCCTGCGCTTGGTAGCGCTGGTAGGTGGCTATCGCATGCAAGGCGGAAGCAGCCTGGCCCGCAGCTATGTAAGCTCTAGCTCCGAGGGAGGTAGATAACTTACAGGCTTTGGATGGGAGACGAGGCGGACCCCGCCAAGAAGAGGCGCCGCGCGGATTTACCGCCATCGCGCACTCAACCTGAGGAATCGCCACATACCCCCTGGCTGTTTCACCGTCAAGAGTGGTTAGGGTGGAGGAACACGCAGCACGAGCAGAAAAAAGTGCTTTACAAGACCGCGTGAGCCTACTGTGCACCTCCGGGAAGAAGGGAACGCCCCTCTAGTCGGTCCGGCCGCGGAGCTGGGGGATAAACCATCTCCAACCCACGGCCGAAGCAGCCCGGGAAAGCACGGCTAACATGTCCGTTTCAGGATCCGTAGTGACAGCGCTCACCAGCCCGAAGGGGGCGAGCGGGTCTGGATCATCATCGGACAATGAAAGCCCACCCTCCGATGCCGCGGTGGACATCTGGTCTCCGGTGTCATCGGGCGTAAGGGCTACCATCTGTTAGACGGATCGCTTCCTCCGCCCGAAGCTTGGATGGAGCGCTTAGAGGAGCGGGAGGTCCGCGGGCCCGTGGGCGACGGATTATCTCTCGCTGAAACCCTCAGATCTGCCCGAGTGCCCGCTGCAGAGCAGGGGACAACTGGGGTGGTTCGCCTTTTTGCAAAGGCTAACCGCGATCTTGCGCAACAGTCATGGCATCGCAATGACGACATGAACTGCCCGCGAGCAGCGCATTAACATGCTGGACCCCCAGACATGTAACACAGTGCCCGCGCCCATCATCCGAGGACAGGAAACCACCGCATCCAGAAACGCACAGTCGGAGCGCCGTCCTGATAAGGACGTGCTGCACGACTGTGTTGCTCTTTCTGTGAAGTTTGCAACTTTATACGCACCGCTCTGGAGGACCGGACCCAAAGAACGCCAGGCAAGGGAGAAACCCAGCTCGACCGTCTGCCACTGCGTGTACACACTCTGGACCGGGAGAATGCTCTCGTTCGCTCAGAATCGCTGGTCACAGCAGGAGGAACCCTCATCGACTCGATCAGAAAGTCTCTGAAGCGAAAAGGATAGCGTCTGCTGCGCCAGGTGAGCTTATATACTCAGTTGATTGCTTATGCCGCTCACCTGCGCAGGCTTGCGCTGCCAATTCATTCTTAATTGGCCCGTTCAATACTCTTCAGACGAGTAGCTTCTGAACCGAACCTCCCAATGCGTGGATTTTACAATCAAATCCACTTATAGTGCTGAAGTTCCCCCCGAAGGGGAACGTTGTTCATTCAACAGACACCATGGTACAGACTAAAAGATAAATTTTTAAGAGTTAATAAACAATAATAATACTTTTAAAAATAATTTTTAAATGATACTTGTTTAAGTTACATAGCTAGATAATATTGTCAAAATAGTGAGAAAGTTTAGAGATATCTTAGAACTTCAGATTGACAGAAAAATATAACATTTACATTATCTCCCTAACATCACTTCCTTTATTTGAAAAAAATATATATATAAACACATTGAGTTTTTAAATAACAAAACATTTTTTTTGTGGTTGTTGTGGATCCGCTAAAATTATTAACCCAGTCACTAATCCTGCAGAAAATAAAAATGATGTCCTGGATTATTAACCAAACATAAACTTTTAGCAGTCACCATTCACAACCTCTCAAAGCAGCAGTCCTCACGCACATGTGAAATGTTTGTGTACATCAGCCTTACCAGATCCAGCTTCTCTGATTTGAGCCGTATGTGGGGGTCCAGCGAGATCTTGGGTTTGGAAACAGTGGCTGGTCTCTGTGCGGTGGAGGCTGAGGGGGAAAGTGGGACAGTAAATCACCTACTTTAACAGTCATCCTCACTTTACTGCATTTAGCTGCAAGAGCTAGTTAGCTATCCTAAAAAAACATGATTTCTTTCCTATCTGACAGCTGAAATGAATGCGTATTATATTAATGCAATAAAGATTATGAATAGTGTGTGGGATTTGACTGAAGGGGCAGAGAGAGGGAGAGAGAGGTATTAACACCAGTGTTTTCGGTGGCGTATGTATTGTTAAGCAACGCCTCCCTGCAATAAGAGCTATGAGATGATCGTCCCCCACCCAAGGCCAAACTCCTGCAGGGATTTATTTATGTGGCTTCTGACGCTCGTGATGGACAGGCTGAGCTCAGACACGTCAGACGCACACAGGACCAACACGCACAGCAGGACCAGTGGATTTAACAGGTGGCACCGATGGGACACAATTCAGGACAACTTCAGCAATCCAGATTAATGGTGCTTCAATAAATGTCCCACCAGCATGTGGAAACACAGAGACTATCCAGTAAAGGAATGGTTGAATGTTGTTCAAACGTGGACATTTTTTTTTTTATGTCCAGCGCAAAAGGTGATTTTTTTTTGTTTTTAAATATCCTGAGCTTTGTTTTTGTTTGACATAGAATCACATAATCAAGCCCTAAAATCCCATAAAACAACACAATCTCATGGCAATTCTTAACTTTTTGATTTAGTGGCTAATTCGTATGATTTTGTACGATCTAATTCGTACAATTTAGTACGATTTGCTCATCCCCCAATGACTATGGGGTTTAGGGGTGGGGTTAGGTGCCATGCCTCCTTTTTAAAATTGTACAATTTTGTATGACTGAACTTAGGGTTAGGGCTGAATTAGCCACTAAACTGGCAAAACGTAAAATACTTACGTTTTCTCGTGAGATCAGGCTGCATAAAAGCATGCCTATAACATTGTGGCATATTGCCAACAAAAATGGATTACTAGTAATGTCTACATAAATTGAATTTTGCTTTAATTTTGTAGTCAGTATGACTTCTGTCGTCCATTTTATAACCTCATGAAATGAGTATTAGTGAAAAATATTACAGTTTTACACTCATTAAAAATTAAGCAGCCAGGGAGAACTTTGAGACGTGTTTTCTCATAGTATGAAAAACATCTTCTAGACCACTCCTATGCAGATCGCTGGATAACTACACACACTCCACACTAAAGAACTGCACACACCAGTTCCTGTTTTCCACTGATTGCACACACAGCTGAAGCTATTCATGGACTGATTCAAGAACTATATTAACCACACCCGCACACACATCTGGGCTGAGTCTTCTTTATCTGTTTAGTGTACATTACGACACATTTCTATTGCCTTGCTTTGTCGTGTTTGACGTCTACCTTGTCTGTTTGCTTTCATTGCTTGCCGCCGGAACTGATCATTTGCCTGTTTATGACTACGGTCTGGGATTCTATGCATGTACCTGTTTGCTCCTGCTCTGACCACTGCTTGTATGACAACTCTCTTGAATAAACCTGCATTTGGATCCTGCATTGAATTCCATGCAACGCCCTTCACAAAACATTTATGATGCTACCAAGAGTCTTATTGGTCATTTATTAATGCTTGATACACCCAGTTGACATTAAATTTCATTTGATAGGAAAGAAGAAACTCAGGCATTCTTAAAAATAAATAAATAAATAAATAAATAAATAAATATATATATATATATATATATATATATATATATATATATATATATATATATATATATATATATATATATATATATATATATGTACATAAACATTTTTGAGATCAAAATAATGGTTTATCCTTAGCTGAATTTCCATCTTAACATTAAAAAAAAAACTTCTCAGAGATGGAAAAAATAGAAAAAAACTAACAAATGTGATTTATGTGCATCTGCATGTTGCCATCTCCCATTATTTGCATTAACCCTTTTTCACATAAGTTCAAAACCAACTGAAGTGAGTGTAAACCTTTGCAAACTGAGGGATTTTTATTTGAAATTTGGCATTTCCATAATTTATTTCTCATGGGAATCTTTAAAATGTGCTTTAAATAACAAACGTGTAATCCAAGGACTGCTTCGCTATTTTATGTGTCTTTTTCTTACACCACTCTGGGGTTCCACTGTTGGTAGCAGAGAACTTACTGTACATTTACAGCACTTCAATCTACAAAAAAACCTAAACGACGCAGAATGAAATATGTACATGTATTGAATTACAGATTGTACCACGCATTTTTATTTTCCATTTGTCACATTTTAGCCACAGTTCAAGACTTGGTTAAGTCTTGGTTAAGGCTGTGAAAAGTAAGCAAGGTAAGGTGCTTACGTATGTTTCCAAATATTTGCGCAACTGCAATACCGTGCTAAAATTACTTACATGTAGGCTATGAAAATGTATTCCTTCACACTTTCAGTTTACACAAACATCTTTAAACATCAATGCATGTGTGTTTATACATTGATAATTTCTTGCACATGTGATAATCCACATGTGGTAAGTGTATAAACATGCCATTATCCACCTGGTTAAAACAGGCACGCTCAGTCTTCAATCTGACATGCCCCAGAACATTGGCATTGTTGCCAGGAGCACTGAGTGCAGATCTGACACTGCGGTGGAAAGGTGGTTACTTAGTATGACCTTGTTTGTTTCTATAGTTATCCATTAGTTTCACCAGTGGCTAGTTTAGTTGCCTTTGCCTTGCTCCTGTGTTTAATGCCTTGTGTTTGAGTTGTTTGTTGTCTGCTCTCATTAATCTCTTGAGTGTCCTTTCCAAGTGCCTTTGAATCATTGCTAAAGACTGTCTGACTGTTACTCTGACGTCTTGTTTGTGCATTTCAGTGTTATGCAAATCATTTCTTCTCGCCCTAACATTTCTAACACATGCTGTTTATACTGCATACAATGTTCATTACTATTTTATACTTATATTTTTCATTCACCTTTCAGTTTTTAATGCTTTTAGTTTCCTCTGGGTGCTCTGGTTTCCCTAACAGTCCAAAGACATGTGCTATAGGTGAATTGGGTGAGCTAAATTGTCTGTAGTGTATATGTGCATGTCCTGGCCTTCCAAATTGGGGGTTGAGCAACTCACCTCATAAAAACTAGATGTTACGAAACACCAATATTGTGCTGCTTAATATCAACTTCGTAATAAATGGAGGATTTGTTGAGGAATGAGGGAAACTAAAATATGTTCATAATATTTGTAAATGTTTCAAATAATTTTGGATGAACAGTAGAAAATGTAACAAATTCAGAAAGAAAATGGGGAAAAACATCTTGAAAATGTAATGATTTATAGTTATTTTATTTTGTTAACTACTAATGAAGTTTCCTCTAAAATTGAAATCAAAATGTTGCTTACAGCATAAAATGCAATTGGTCAAAATAACAAAAATCATGATGTGCCTGTCTTCAGACATGTTGATATTCATTTTTAGACAACACAATACAATTGTTGTAACTTTAGACGAGCAATTAAATCAATATTTGATGGAATATTGCTCAAAATAATACTTTTATATTTAATTCGGAAGAAATAAGGATAAACCAAATATTTGTTGGAGCACTGCGGACCACAGGATGATAAGCAATTTCACATATTTTGGGGATGTCCTAATATTAGAAGTTTTTGGAAAGGGATATTTTTAGAAAATATCTTAAATACTCCAATTGATTTCAGCTTTAAGGTACTTTATTTGGGTATGCTGTAAAGGGATTTTTTTAGAAATAAAAAAACACATATGTATAGAGTAATCCTTGCTTTAAGTAAAAAACCCATTACTAGATACTGGTATAAACCTAATCCACCACAAATGCAAGATTTGATTGATGTTTTGAAAAATATATTCATTATGGAGAAAATTACATACAGTGTGCACAACCAAAAAGATACATTTGTTGACTTGTGGCTTAAATGGATTGAGTACATTACTCCCATTCAACCTAATGCCTTTATTCTATGGAATTTAAAGATTTATTTCTACTGTTAATATTGTTTTCACCCCCCTTTTTTCTTTCTTCTGTATATAGTTTTGGATGGTGTAAAATAAGGCAAAGGGATATGTTGTTCTGTCGTTGTCATAATGAAATTTGGGTTCCCTCATTGATCCCTGAGTGGGGAATTTATGCTGAAAAAGACGTTATACTCAAACCCATACCTAACAAATCCAGAGAAACTGAGATTCATTAAATAATCTGTTATTTTCTTCCATAGTTGTATGCGTTTGTGTTATCTTTTTTCTTTATTCCTGTTGGTATATATTCATTCATTCATTTTCTTTTTGGCTTAGTCCCTTTATTAATCTGGGGTTGCCACAGCGGAATGAACCACTAACTTACATTTTACACAGCGGATGCCCTTCCAGCCGCAACCCATCCCTGGGAAACATCTATACACACTCATTCACACACATACACTACGGACAATTTTGTTGGTAGATATGTACATACCAAAATACAGTTAATTATATTAGTTGTGTTAATAAAGCCTGCTGTACTTAACAACAAGCAGTCAGCCTTTACTGTACGTTAGCCATATAATAAATAAATAGCCATTTAATATGTTATAGTTACCATCACTTTCCATGAAGAACAGATTATAAACTCCATTTCTCTACAAAGCTCAGTGATTAAAGATTGACAGCGGATGAAAAAAACATGTCTGAGTCTGAGCGCAGCCAGTCTTTCTTTCTAGGAAACACACCCAGAGGGGCTTTTGCAGGATTACAGCACCCATTTAATTCAGATCAGACAGATCTTTCTTATTCTTATACGATTTGATCAGCTAGTCTGGATAAAAGGCTAATTAATCCCTGTTTGCTTTATAGATGCCATGAGTGATTAGAGCACTCAAGTGTGTAAACATAACACCAGCCAGAGTTCAAGGGCGAGTCAGGCGGGTTAGCATCCGGTCTAGATTAACCTCCGCTGCACTTTAAGCTCCGGGACAGAGACAGTCTGATGGACATCTCAGCGAGTCTGACGTGATTCATTCTGTCAATGTTAGTAACCCCAAAATATGTTTGGACACTGAAGACGCCCTTGAAAATGTTTGAATTGCATAACCAAAAATCAAACCATGAGACTGTTTTATGGCGAGGCATCAGAGGTAAAAATACTTTCATGTACTTGTCAATTTTGAGCATTATTTACCTGGATATTTAGGTATTGGATTTTGAGCATTGTTTGCCTGGTTATTTATGTATTGTTTGACGAAAAAGAAAGACTGTTTGCACTTTTTTTGGAATTATGAAGAGATCCCATCTGTAAAAAGATTTGGCTCTAATATGTCAAAAAAAGAAAAAAAGGTTGAACTTGACTTGTTTCACAGTTCAGACTCTTCCTCTAGAAATGTATGTAAAATTCCATTTAACCCCTTTATGAAGCAATTCAAGTTCAAATTTCATATAACCCACAGTTACCCTCCAGGGTTTATCCAGTGAGTGCCCAATAAATGTTTAATAAAAATGCCTTAATTGCATATTAAATAGGGATGCCATAATCAGGATTTTTGCAGCTGATACCGAGTACCGGTTCTTTGTCACAGTGATCGGCCGATACCAAATAGAGATTCTGATGCTTCAAGCTTCATAATGCATAAAGTATATTTTCCCTCTAAGTATAATGCTTAAGTGGAGATCTTGCCTTAACTAAGAGAATAAATTAAGGATGCTGCATATAATACCCTAAACACATCTCTTTTAACCATTTAGGTGTAAACATGTCATGGCCAGAAGCAACTTTACAATGCAATTTGGAAACACTGCAAATGATGAAAGAAGAATTCAACATGTCTCAATCAAGAAAAAGTTTGGAGCACACATTTGATCTATAAGAAGTTAAAATGCACACCTATAAATCGAATACTTCATTACTAAAAAGAACTAGACCTGTAAACTACTGTTTATTGCAATAAGTACATTACAAGAAGATCCAGAGAGTCTCACAGCAGCTCAATAGCTCTATGACAGAGAGGGGGATTTTTACTCACTACATCTTTACTGCTCTTCTCATTTAACTTAACAAATGCAATGCTTAGAAAATCACTGTGCCTCTTGCGATCTGTTCTTTTGCTTATGCACTCTCGTTGCTATGATTTCTACATATTTTAACTCATTTTGGGGATCACGACGCTACTATGATATGCAGGAGATTCACAGAGCTTCCAGGAGAGGTCGTAAGGTTGGATGACACACTAGATATTAGCAAATGCTCTGCTCTTGTCACAGCAGCTCAAAACACTGGAAGTACAATGGTTGCAATTGCAAGAAAGAGACCATCTCTTACGCCAATTGAAAAACAGGTCACTCAGCATCTGTATATTTTAGCTGTTGTGACACAAGCTCATCAATTGCTCATGCTGTGACCTCTTCAACATATAAAAAACAATGCAAGTTTGATTTATTCATTTATAATATTTCTCGGTAGCTACATTGCCATCCATAGATAAGAATTAGACTTGCACAAAACTGTTAAATTATGGAGCTTAAAATATGCCAAAACAATCTGAAATTGAAGTATGTTATTTTGAAATAGTAACAATTGTAATTTAATAAAACAGAATATTATATGCCATTAAAAACATTTAAGCATAAAGCACCTTTCCATCTAATTAGTGGGAACAATGCTAACCCTAAACCACAAGAGAACAAAATCAACACTTCCTCATAAACTGGCAAAAAATTTGCTGTTAGGAGAAGCCACTGGGCCTTTTTCTTATTTAATAAATAACTTGCACCACAGAAGACAAATCACAATGAAGGCGCAGTGGTTTTTGGAGGTGCAAGTCCACTCTTTTGGTAATAACACCACTGTGATGACAGACTTTGACTAAGGGATTTTAGAATGACCAAAACAACATTTTAGATGTGTGCAATGTGGTTGGTATGCTGGTTTGTCCATTAATGCCATCCCATCATGCCCATGCCAACATCACATAGACTTTTTTGATGCGCATGATGGAGTTTATTTGGTAAATGTGTTTCCATTGTAGTTTATGCACATTTTTTCATCAACTAAAAATTTTTTTTTTTAAGTTTTTCCTATTCAGTCAGTTGTGCATTTGTGTTTTATGTGCATTTAAACAAATGTTGTGCATCTTGGCATTTCCATTAAGCATTTTTTCTTCCGAAATGCTATTGTCTATAGCTATTGTCTGAAGAAGTGACTTGACATATTAGCACACACTCAGACTTCAAAGTATCTGAAAGTAATAAAAATGGACTTTCTTTGTATGGTTTCTATAACAATTTATCAATCCCGTTTTTTGGCGCCCCAAGAAAGGATTACACAGTGCGCACGGCGAACCAATCTGTACTGAACAGCTCTCCAGTCGCTGTGAGCTGAGATAAGAGCACTATCTGACTCGACATGAAAGCGGCTGTCTTCCCTTACTCTTGTACGTCTTCTTGCATTTGATTGTGTAATTTAAACACCTCACATATACATGCCTGACCCCTGAAGCACCGGGAGATTACTCTGCAACTTGCTGCTGATTAAAATCCACACACTCCTACTGACTAATCCTTAATATTTCTCTCTGTAAATAAATAATTGCTTTGCAAGAAATCCTGTTTCTCTGTGCACTGGTTAATTTTGGGTGTCATTTACACTGAGTCACGAAGTTTAAGTCACTAAGGAGAGCATTTCACATTCACTTGCACATCACTGATATATAGTTTGTTAACATGAAGTAGGGCTGCACAATATTTGGTTTTAGCATCGATAATAAAATGTGTGGCAGCACGGTGGCACAGTGGGTAGCACAATCGCCTCACAGCAAAAAGGTTGCTGGTTTGTGCCCCGGCTGGGTCAGTTGGCATTTCTGTGTAGAGTTTGCATGTTCTCCCCGTGTTTGCGTGAGCTTCCTCCTAGTGCTCTGGTGTCTCCCACAGTCCAAAGATATGCGGTAAAGGTGAATTAATTAAGCTAATTGGCCGTAGTGTATGCGAGTGTATGCAAAAGTGTGTGGGTGTTTCACAGTGTTAGGTTGCATCTGGAAGGGCATCCGCTGCGTAAAACATGCTGGATAAGTTGGCAGTTTATTCCGCCGTGGCAACCCCTGATTAATAAAGGGACTAAGCCGAGAATATTAATGAATGAATCACAATGTGCATATCCACAATAATCACATCACAAGATATGCAATGTTGAGTCTGGATTATAGTTAAGCAACCAAAAAACAGAAATGTGTGCACATCTGAGATTCCCAAAGGCAGGTGCTCTATCAAAAACAAACACAGTGGAAAAAATCTGCACACTGTCACTTTATGTTTTTACTTTTTAAACAATAAAAATAAATTTTTGAGAGCTAAAGTGGCAGTTTGCCGATTTTCTTTTTACTTTTCCTTCTGACCTATAGTTGACCAGGAGCTACAGAATTGTATTATGTGTTTTATGTTGTGTAAAACATATGCTGGATAAGTTGGCGGTTCATTCCACTGTGGCGACCCAAGATTAATAAAGGGACTAAGCCAAAACAAAAATGAATGAATAAATGAATATAAATCTTTTCCAATATCGTGCAGCCCTAACATGAACTTTATTTAAAAACACACTTTTAGAAATACAGTAAACAGTAAAAATCTTATTGGTTGATAAGTTTACTACTCATTACTTATTATTAGTGACTTTTTCGAAATATTGTAACAAGTTAAATGTACTTTTTTATCGATTGCTTTCATTTATTGAATTTTTAGAATTAATCCACAGATTTTTTTTTTTACTTTAAAAATAATATAATAATAATTAAACAATAATATTATTTTTCTAAGTAACAAGTAACGCATTACTTTTCAAAATTATGTAATAATGTTTGAGCTACTTTGTAAAAAATGTGAAGCAAGTTACTTATTAGTTTAGTTAATTCTCTTTTAAAAAAAATAATAATAATAACCTGCGAAACTTAACGCATGACCCTGCATTTCCGGTCTGACGCATTCGCGTGCATATGAATGGAAGTCTATGGGAGGAAAAGCTCAGTGTGACCGCAGCTTGAGACGTTTTTTTTTTTAAATGACACTTTTGTGCCTGGCGTTTTGCGTGTTGGTGTGCACGATTACATTGGCGGCCTTTATATGGTCACGGGGCGTTAATTGTTGATAGAAAACACAAGCAAAAAGCGTCTCGGTGTGCACAGGACTTAAGGCTTTACTTACCATAAAAAAGTAACTAAGTAATGCAAGTTACTTTTTTGGGGACTAACTGAATATTGTAACGCATTACTTTCTAAAATAACTTTCCCTAACACTGCTCATGACTGCCTTTATTTACAAACAAGCAAACAAAAATGCAAACATTAAGAAATACTTAAAAAACCTTTTTTAACATCAAAAATACTTTTGATCAATGTAATGCACATTTGTTAAATATAAGTAGTTTCTAACAATAATTTTTAACTCTTACTTTTGACAAAACTTGTGTTGGCATTGATTTTGTTTTGCATTGATTAATTGACTGATTTGATTGACTGATTGAGTTTAAATGTTTTTTTTTTGCACTAAAACTAATGTAATCTGATATACTGGCACAAAGAGCTTGTGATTACATTGCACAAAATACACTTGCTTCGTAAGGTTATGAAATTAGAGTACTCCTTTCAAAAGGGAAATGTGAGCCTTATAAATAAACCTGCAGTGTTCATGTGGGAGTTGAGAAAAGCTGGAAACTAGTTGTAAAGCATATTAAGACAGAGATAAGGAGGTTAGACATACTCTATAAGTCAAGCTTCATGAGGCTTACCTGAAACCTGTATGTCTGGAGGACAGATATCCGGAGAGGAGGAAAGAACTGGAGCCGTTTCCTCTTGTCGCATCTATGAAAAGACAGTTTACTCTCATTAGTTTTTACATTTGAGAATATAAATGATGTTTTATAGGATTTATATCATGCATCTTACATTATGCAATTACCTTGAAGAAAAACATAAAAAACACAAGAATACATACATATATGTATATATTACATACATATATGTATATATTATTACAGTATTATAATAATGTTGTTCTCTCCATATGTGTATTGAGGGATACATATACTTCAATTGTTATTATGCATTGTCTGATTCATTTATTTTTTAGACAATCTAATAGGATTGTAAGTGTTAGAAGATTAAATATGTACAACTGAAGTCAGAATTATTAGCTCCCCTAAATTATTAGCCCCCTGTTTATTTTTTCCCCTAATTTCTGTTTAGCGGAGAGAAGATTTTTTCAACACATTTCTAAACATAATAGTTTCAATAACTCATTTCGAATAACTGATTTATTTTATCTTTGCCATGATGACAGTAAATAATATTCGACTACATATTTTTCAAGACACTTCTATAAAGCTTAAAGTGACATTTAAAGGCTTAACTAGGCTAATTAGGTTAACTAGGCAGGTTACGGTAATTAGGCAAGAAATAGTATAACGATGTCCTGTAGATTATCAAAAAAAAATTGCTTTTAATCAAGCTGAAATAAAACAAATAAGACTTTCTCCAGAAGAAAAAATATTATCAGACATACTGTGAAAATATCCTTGGTCTGTTAAACATCATTTGGGAAATATTTTAAAAATATAACAAATTCAATCGGGGCTAATAATTCTGACTTCAACTGTACATTCTGACTTCTATTCTGAAGTATTTCTTTCCACAATAATATCTCTTTAAGATCTTATTATATTTTGGGTGAAACCTCTGTCTTTCCAGTCAAAATACAGTACCTTGCTGGCTGAATAAAGATAACATTAAGTCTGAATTTGCCAAGGGTATAAATAACTTTGGGATATAAATAATTATTATTGACAAAATAAAGAATAAAATAGAGAATATTAGCTTTAGAAAGTCAGAGCAAGATGAAAAAAAGTCTTAGTCTTGTAAGAATACATAGATTTTCTTAAATAAAAAATTTGAATACAACACACCATAAAAAGTGTGTAAGTGTTGTTGTTGAAGGACCAGAAGGGAATAGAAGGGAAGAGTGCTGGAGCATTTTTAAATACAGTACTTAAAATGTCAGATTTTGGCTTAGCACTACTAATGCACACAATGTGATCTGCACACACCTCAGGAGATCGCACATGAACCTTTAACCGACTAGAGTTGTATCCGTTCCCAACCCCTCTCTGAACTCCATTATGCAACGACGGGCTGCTGGAAAAGGGTCCTTTTCCTGGGATGAAGGCAATATCCACCACCGGGTCTTGACTTCAATAACAAACAAGAGGAATGAAACAAACATTACATAAAACAAGTACAACAACACCGCTTAATCACTGAATCCAAATCCACATTAACCAGACCGAGTACCTGAATTTGACCTTATTGAGCACGCTTTTGGCCTCCTCGTAGGTGACTCCTATCAGTGATTCCTTGTTAATGGCGATAAGCTGATCTCCGGGTCTGAGCCGTCCATCCTGTAAGGCCAGGGGAATGAAAATCCTTACTAAATGTTGCTGATCAGTCACAATTGATGGCAGACTTTCAGTTTGAGAAAGCTGCGCCAACAGCATCAGCAGGAACATAAGCCACTGTACTACACATTACAGAGGACACACTACAGCTACGCCAGCCCTCAGAGACGCCAAAGTCACCAAAACTACACATCCACGCCAGAGGTCTCAGGTTCAAGAGAACACAAGCTGCTCTCTAGCACTAACTCTGGGGTTTAGGGATACACGATATATCAGCTATCAGTAGCAGCCAATAAAAGGCACTGACTTCACACCTACTCTTAACGAAAAGCCTTAAGATTTTTTTGATCTATGACAGCTGCTTTTTGTGTATGTGTGTCTGCTTGAGACAGCTATTACTGCATCAATTCATCAAAACATTTCACTAATTCATTGCCTTCATTTAAGTAAATCATGTGCATGATTTACTAACAGTGTTGGGTAAGTTACTTAAAAAAATAGATTACAAATTACTGACTACTACTGAAAAAATGCTATCTGATTAATAATGACTACTTTTGAAGTTACTTTTAAAACATAAAAAAAAAATACAAAATAAACCGCAGCTCTTTTAGTAATGTACTATTCACTTAAAAAAATTACAATTGGTTGATCACAGCAGCTTGGCATACTAAAAAGTCTTAAAGAGTTCGCCCAAAACTGAAAATTCTCTCATCATTCAGTTGTTCCAAACCAGTTCTTTTTTTTTTTTTAAACACAATAAAAGATATTTAGAAGAAAACTGGATACCTGGAACCACTGACATCCATAAACTGAAAAATCACTGCAGTGTTTGGGTGTTCTGTGTTTGTCTGAGGTAATTAGTTATCTAAATGTGTATATTACAAAGTATGAAGCTGATCGGTCAGTTCTTGTCACATGACTAGTGGTTTTCAACTGCGTGCGCCTGGGAACGCGAGCATGCACAATATTCGGTCCCAATATGCGCTTGCAAAAGACACGATATGTGAACAGCCCCATAAGCAGCTACGCTTCTCTTCACATTCAGAAGATACCTTCACTCTCAATCCTGCACAAAAATCCAATTTAGCCTGTTAGATCGCTGTGTTTTTGGGCGCTGTTGTCCTCCTTGGGTGACGAGTATTGTTATAGACTGCTTTCTGTTACTTGAACAAGTTGCTGGTCGAGTTAAAAGTAATCGAAAGTTCTTTTAGCAATATTTTTGTTTTTACGCTCAATGAAATCCAAGTAACGTTTGTATTTCCACTTGAAGAAACAGCTACTCTCATCCGCAACCGATTCAGCTTTTGTTCTTCAGCAATTTAGAAGCGCATGCTTATTTACTGATGTTGCAGCAGAAAAAGGGGTTTAAAATAAGCATTTTTTTCTTCCCAAAACTATATTTGTAATATAAAAAACACAATTACATTGACTTTAGCAACTGTAGGCAAATTACACAAATTTAAAATGTAAGTGGTTACATTACTGCATTCCTCAAAAAGTAATTAGAATACAGCAATGCATTACACCCGAACTCGGATTACTAATTTGTTGCCTCATTTGTTGTATGTTAAATACACGTTTATTTCCGAAATTAATAAATAAAAGTGTTTCATATTTTGTAAGATTACTCATCCTCAAAATTTTATTAAGCCAATTGAAAATGATGTTTATTAACTTTCCAATTACAGTCTTAAAAAAGACAGTGTGACCAAAAACACAGTGATGCCATAAAGGAGAGCCTTCTACAGTTCCCTAAAATAGTTGTTAAACAGTTCATAAAATAACAATTTTTTCAGTGTTAAAAATATTTTAGTAGTCTAAACAATTAATGTAGTCTAAGGGCTTGAAAGAGAAGGTTTCATGGATGTTAAAAGTTCTTCATTATTCCATGGATGTCTAAAAGTAAAATTTATTTGAAAGAATGGATGACAGTGAAACATGATGGCAACAGGTAACATGAGCACAATTACTTTTAATGACATAACAAATTAGTTAAATGTGTTGACATTTAATTATGCCATCTAGTTTTTAAAAAAAGTTAACCTTGCTATTATGTGGCAGTGACAGGAATACATTTTCCTCTGTGTCAATTCTAAAAATAAAAGCTCTTTAATGGAATTGAGAACTCAACAAAGAGCCTTTAACATCCACAAAATCTCTTCATTCCACAAAAGCATATTATAGTGGAAACATGTTCTTTAGATCATCGTTCATTTGAGAAATCTTCACTGAAATGTTTTTGAAGGAACTTAAAATGGTTAGTCCATTGCATCACTATAAAAACTACACTTTATAAAAGTGTGCGAGCAGTAATTCTGCTTTTATGGGGGGGAATATACCAACAACATGTAAATAAACACTAAAATCAAAAACTGGAGAGCGATCACTAAAATCAAAAACTGGAGAGCGATCCTCCTAAAGTAAGCCAACAAACATCAAAATGGTTTATTTCGGACAGGAAGAGCTAATCACCGATTGTTGTGAAGCGATTCCAAATGGACATGGGACCTTATATAATAGGTGTTACAGATGGCCAACAACCTGACACCCTGAAAATCTGAGCGCTATTGAATATCTGGGTTTCAGCACAATAGTGGCGTAGGAGAATGAGTTTTATATTCCGCCGGGAGGGTGATGCCCTCGACAGCCTTCTGTACACCTGACCTCTGCAGTCTGCTGTCACAGCATTGTCCATCCCCACAACAGCCCTACTATCTCTCTCTCTCTCTACTGGGGAAAACTCTTACTGGGGAAGACAATGTAATGCCTAGATTAAAACTACTTTGACTGTTTCCAGGAGACATCCACCTGTTTAAAGTAAACCTTTGCACACAGGCTGAAGCGAAGTTGCCTGACATTCTAGGTTGTCATCCTCACTTTAATTCTAACCCCCTTTGCGATAAGGATGGCTAAATGTGTTGGAGCTTAATAGTGAGGTGTAAAAAGCTGAGTGATCCTTGCTTTGGGGAGCAGGATTCCTGGAGCTTCATAATCGGTTTCTTTCTGGTGCTCAGCCCAAACACTTCCACGAATTGTGTGATGTATCAGACTCATCGGTGTCTGCTTCTAGCACACTTTATTTTCTAATAAATGCATAAGTGTCAGCTTCTTGTTCTTTTCTGTGCGAGGTGCGCATGCACACAAATAAGCTCTCGATTTCATTACAATGTAAAAATCCACATTATTCTAAATAAAGTTTCACATTATTTGAGCCATGCTTAGCAAAAAACTCATTTTCCATATATTTTCTCTGTCTGCATGTGTTAGGAGCACGCTTTTACAATTTCTTGGGTCAAAAATTAGTTTGAGTTTGTGATATATCTCCCCCCTGCCAAAGATGAAGCACTCACTGTTGCTGGATGTGCTTAAATCTGCCGCGAGGATGTGATCCTGTCATATATTACACATGCGCACTTCAATAAGCCGACAGATCACCGTTAAGGTGTTTACGTGGCGGGCAAAATCAAGCTAATAGGCAAATAGCTACCAGTGTCGATCGGTTTAAGGTTAAGATGTTTAAGACCTTACGCCGATAAGGAAAAACTGTTTAACGCATTTACACGACCACACGCACTGCCGGCTTAATAAGTGTAATTGGTTTAGGAACAGGCACGTAAACACACTCAATATTTAACAAATTAAAATTGTAGCAACATCCTGTTTAGTCAAATTCTGCTGACAAATGTGTATATTGTGGCTCTTTACCAACCCGATGTCGTTAAGATAAAGAATTAAAATTCTGTTTGCAAACTGACAAGATCCCAGTGCAGCAATTAGTGTTTCAGAGCATACCATTTACATTGAAGTTCATTTAACCCACACAAATCATATATGATATATGGCCATATTCCAGCAAGCATTTTTTGTTTTTAATAGATGTCTAATAGACGTCTAAACATAGTCATCTTGGCTAAAACAAGCTTAAATTTGGGCTGTCAGTGAAAATCCAATAGACGTCAAAGAATAGGCCAAATCCATAGTCATCAAATAAACAGAAATGATGATTATCAAACCCTAAACTGCACATAAATCAATGCAGCATAATATTTTAGAACAAAATGAAAAAAAAACATGAAGAGATGTGCAAATGTACAAGCTTTATCTCAAAATAGTCTTTTTTTGTCAATTCAATCCGAACTATTTGTTGGACAAAATTGTGTATAAAATTGTGTAATACATCAGTATTTTACTTTAAATTAACTACTTTAATTTACTATTAAATTAAATTAAATTAAATTACATTAAATTAAATTAAATTAAATTAAATTAAATTAAATTAAATTAAATTAAATTAAATTAAATTAAATTAAATTAAATTAAATTAAATTAAATTAAATTAAATTGATTTGGTACCAACATTCTTGCTTTTTTTCTTTGTTTAAAGACAGGAACTGTTTTTTTTTTTTTTTTGATATATTAACTGTTTACAAATATTCTGAAATATTATACAATATTTTGTGAGGCTTGAAAAAAAATTGCTGGTTGGGAAAGAATTGCGACCTGGCTTTTGCAGATTCATTCATTCATTTTCTTCTTGGCTTAGTCCCTTTATTAATCAGGGGTCACCACAGCAGAATGAGTCGCCAATTTATCCAGCATATATTTTACGCAGCAGATGCCCTTCCAGCTGCAACTCATGGGAAACACCCTTACATTCTCATTCATACACACTCATTCACACAGACAATTTAGCTTACCCAATTCAGCTGTACCGCATGTCTTTGGACTTGTGAGGGAAAATGGAGCACCCAGAGGAAACCCATGCAAACGTGGAGAGAACATGCAAACTCCACACAGAAATGCCAACTGACCCAGCCGAGGCTTGAACCAGTGACCTTCTTGCTGTAAGGCGCGAGTGCTACCCACTGTGCCACCGCGTCGCCGGCTTTTGCAAATACTAATATTAATTGTTCAGCAAATATAACTATTACTTCAGTTAAAAAGAATCTTTCTCTCACCCGATGACAGTCTCCTCCAGACAGCACTTCCTGGATAAAAACTGCAGGGCCATCAGGTCTGTTGGAGCCACCGCCGATGGTGATACCCAAACTGCAGGAGCGAGCCACTGTTATCAGCTGAATCACCCCTTCACCTGGGTGACTGAAACCAAACACACACACAACCATAAACATGATATACTGTAACATGAGGCCACATGTCAATATACATAATATGATTCCAAAAATAAACTTTATTATATTAAACCATTAGTTCTAAGTACCTTAAGGAGCGTAGCAAAGGTCCGGTGTTGTTATAATTGTTCTGAGATCCAGCAGGACTAAGCAATAAAGGACTTTGAGATCTTGATGAAGACCCTGATGATGTGCTGTCCAAATATCTGCCTGCTTTAGCATAAAAAAATGAAGATTTAGGGATTACATAGTGTCTGATTTTCAGTGGTGTAAAGTAACAAATTACAAAGACTCAAATTACTATAACTGAGTAGTTGTTCTTAGGAATTGTGCTTTACAAAGTAGTTAGAAATTGTGTACTTTTGCTTTCCCTTGACATTATTAGTACTGTATCAGTAATTTTTACTCCACTACCTTCCTTCAACCCGCAGTCACTACTTTATTTTTTTTTTGTCTATGGGGATTGGCTAAAGTAGACACATCAGTCCTGTGATTCCCATCCAATCAAATCACACATAGAAAATAAACCGCACCATACTGAACAACCTTAAGACATTGGTACTTTTTGATAGTAGCAAACCATTTGGAAGTATTAAAAGTGTACAAGAAGATGTGCAAAATCTGTACACACAATGACCCACAGACTGTTTAGACTGCATGTTACTGATGAGAATATGGCGGATGTTTACTTTATGATGACTGAAATAGCCAAATCGCCTTACATAATGTCTAATTGCAGTACAGAATTTTACATTTACACATTCCTGCACAAATTAAATGTAAATGCATCAGCTTTTCACAGCATTCTACTGAATACTCACTACTCTTGAGTACTTTTAAAAGGGCTACTTTCTAGTCATACTTTGAGTAACATTAACAACAGATACTTTTACTCTTCTTGCACTACATTTTTGGGCAAGAAATGGTACTTTTACATGAGTATGATTTTTCAGTACTCTTTCCACCAATGACAATTTTAGTGTCAAATTTGACAAGATTATAATTATCCAAGTTTATATAAGAACTATAGAAAGAAAAAATCAAGTTCTTATCTGGCATTAACAGCTCCATGAAGAGCCTTTAAAATCCATGACACTTTGCTTGACATTTTATAAAATGTTTTAGACTGGAATACTCTATCCCTGAGGGAAAAAAACACCTTTAAACCTGGAAAATAAGCTAAAATTGAAAGACTTTTTTTGGAATTTATTTTGTATCCAACTCTTATAAAAAATATAATAATAAAATATAAACCAACTGCAATATAAAAAAAACTATGGCTGTGGTCTAAATCACATACTTCCAAACTATATAGTATATTAAAACAGTATATACATTTTTAAATTAGGTTTTTACGTATATTAAAACATCCAGATACATACAGTAGTGTTCGAAAAACAGTAAGCAAGAAATACCCAGATGACCTATTGCTTACGGCGAGATTATGAAGTGTGCATACAATGTACGCTATGCTATTATGCCACGCAATAAAATCTATGAATGGCAGTGAAGCGATGCAACTGACGTGGGTATAAGTCACGTTATAATGACAAATGGAGGATATAGCGTGTCCGAGCTCCATTCATGCTACTGAAATTCATACTATACAGAAAGTACTTTTCTAATGGTTGTGTAGTAAATTTAAATTATTTCAAATGTAGTACATACTTGAGTGGTTGGGGATTTTGGACACAGCACAGAAATTAGCTTTAAACAAGCTATATATTGAAATATAACACTCATACTGAGCTTCTCAGCAAACTGAAGTCTGAGAAACTTACAAAAAGTGTCCAGAGGAAGCCCATAGTTCTGACCATAGTTCCTGCAAAGCTCTGTCTCATTTGCACTTTAAAATTAAAGGCTGCAGTGCTTAAAGCAAGTTACATCATTAGAATTTTCTACACTGAAGAGAGTGCACGGATAAGACTGAGCACAAGCTTCATCCTTGTGGAGTGTCTTTCCTCCGGCAGAAACAGATGTTCAAAATTGCATAATGGACAAATGCGCTGTCTTAAGCCATTTTCAAGGGCTGATTTGTTTCTCCTCCAAACATTAGAATAATAATTGACTTGACTCCAAAAACACTTCAGTTTTACATTTGAGAATGCGTATCAATGTAGTAGTGAAATCATTATAAAAATGATTTCCCTTTCCTGTTCTAAGCCATTTTGGGGGGATCATATTCCATGAATCAGCATCTCATAACCTTTGTTATGTGAGGTTAGGAAAGAAAGACATTCTAGTAAACTCGAGCACAAAAATGATTGAGTTACATGGCTTTAAATTATGTGTGAGAAACAGAAACCTACTATGCTGAATTGGAGAATTCCTGGTAGATCCTGTGCTGCCATTTGAGCCGTACTTTTCAAGAAGCTCTGCAAATTCTCGCCTACGCAAAGACAAAAGAGAAAATATTAATAATCCAACCAACCAAGACAACAAAAAAAACTAATAATATCACACAGAAAACCTTGAACACCTGCATGACATAACAGTCCTTACTTCTCCCAGATTATGTAAGAATAGCTTCAACTATTCCAAATAATATCATGTTAGTTTTTTTAGGACAGAATGTGAAGGTCTCCAGAATGTTATCCACACAATCAAAATATGCTCTAAGCAGATATAAATCCTCTCTAGAGTGCTGAGATCAGTGATTAAAATTTGTCGCATCATTACAATGAGGAAAAGGCATGACCAATGTTTGAAATGTAATTTCAGGTCTTTAAAATCTAAAACTGATTATCTTTCTTAGTGTTTTTTTTTTCTGGCTACTATATAAATGTGTGTGTGTGTGTATGTGTGTTCTACTGTATGTTAAGTGGTAACACTTTATATATACAATGGGACAAAAAAGTATTTAGTCAGCCACCAATTGTGCAAGTTCTCCCTCTAAAAGATGAGAGGTCTAACTTTTAATCGAAGGTATACCTCAACTATGAGAGATAAAAATAAAAATAAATCAAAAAAGAATTTATTTGCAAATTATGGTGAAAAATAAGTATTTGGTCAATAACAAAATTTAATCTCAAGTCTTCTGTAAGTCTTCATAAGATTTTTACACATGGTTGCTGGTACTTTGACAGATTTCTCCATGCAGATATCCTCAAGAGCAGTGATTTTTTGAGGGTTGTTGCTGGGCAACATGGACTTTCAACTCCCTCCAAAGATTTTCTATGGGGTTGAGGTCTGAAGACTGGCTAGGCCAGTACAGGACCTTGAACTGTTTCTTACGCAGCCACTCCTTCGTTGCCCGGGTGAAGTGTTTGAAATCGTTGTCATGCTGAAAGACCCAGACACAATTCATCTTCAATGAGCTTGCTTATGGAAGGAGGTTATCACTCAAAATCTCAAGATATTCCTTTCTTTTCTTTACACAGATCAGTCATTTGGTCCCCATGCATAAAAGCCACAAAGCATGATGGTTCCACCCTCATGCTTCACAGTAGGTATGGTGTTCTTTGGATGCAACTTAGCATTCTTTCTTCTCCAAACATGACAATTTCAGTATTTATCAAAAAGTTCTATTTTGGTTTTATCTGACCATAAGACATTCGCCCAGTCCTCTTCTGGATCATCCAAATGCTCTCTAGTAAACTTCAGATGGGCCTTGACATGTACTGGCTTAAGCAGGGGGATATGTTTGGCACTGCGGGATTTGAGTCTCTGTCAGTGCAGTGTGTTACTGATGGTAGCCTTTGTTACTTTGGTCCCAGCTCTCGGCAGGTCATTCAGTAGGTCCTCCTGTGTGATTCTGGGATTTTGCTTACAGTTCTTGTGATCATTTTGACCCCACCGGGTGAGATCTTGTGTGGAGGCCCAGATCAAGGGAGATTATTAGTGGTCTTGTATGTCTTCCATGTTCTTATAATTGCTCCCACAATTGATTTCTTCATACCAAGCTGCTTACCTATTGCAGAATCAATCTTCCCATGTCTACAATTTTGTTTCTGGTGTCCTTTGACAGCTCTTTGGTCTTGGCCATAGTGGAGTTTGGAGTGTGACTGTTTGAGGTTGTGGACAGGTGTCTTTTACACTGATAACAAGTTCAAACAGATGCCATTAATACAGGTAACGAGTGGAGGACTGAGGAGCCTCTTCAAAGAGTTACAGGTGTCTGAGAGCCAAAAATGTTGACAAAATACTTATTTAATGGAAATTCAAAATATGGACCAATTGCTCACTTTTTTAAATGTCTAATCGTTTTGTTTAATACCACCCTTTTTCGCAGTGCTGTACGACAGAATTCCACACGCTCAAACTCTATTTGACCGCAGCATAATTCATTAACAATTCTACAAAGTGATTTGTCTTTCTTATTTTGTCTCTCATAGTTGAGGTATGATGAAACGTACAGGCCTCTCTCATCTTTTTAAGTGTGAGAACTTGCAGTGGAGAATCAGTGGCTGACTAAATACTTTTTTACAAAACTTTTTTGCCCCAATGTTTATATTTAATATTTTAAGTACCAATCCCAATTATTAATATATTAGTGTTACTTTGCACAGTACTTATAAAATAATTTTTCTTAATCCTACCCAATACCTAAACCCAGCTTAAAACTATTAATAAGCATTAAATTAGTACCTTATTGGGCTAATCGTCTTAGTTATTATTTTATTAATAGCAAGTATTGCACCTTAAAATAAAGTTTGACCGATTACAGTATATAGTCATATACGATGCAAATACCAACATAAAAAATCTGAAAAATCAACACAATTAGGCATGTAGAGAATGCTTATATGAATTGACTATTTAAGAAAATGCTTTACAAAGAATGTTCTGGAAAAAAATTATATTATCCATTGAGCTTAGGTTTGGTGGGTGAAATGTTTTGTTGATGACAGTTTCAAGCCGATTGAAAGACAAAAAGACTAAGTATCACTGCTGGCCATGTCCATCTCGTCATGACCACTGTGAATCATGTGATGGCTACTTTCAGCAGGAATACCCATCATGTCACAAAGTTCCAAAGTTTCTTGAACATGAATAGTGAGTTCACTAAACACACCAGACTTCAATCCAATAATATAAATCTTTGGGATGTGCTGAAATAAATTAGATCCAGTACTAAAAGTTGAAATAATAAACTGGTACTGTTACTGAAAGATAAAGCGATGAAAAGTCATTTTCAGATCAGCCTACTGAGTAAAAAACATGCTGAGTTCTCTTTAGTTAGACTGGGCACTTTCTATAATCTATTTAAATATTCCCTTAGCCTTCATCCCAGGCCATTTTTCCCTAGACACCTCTTGATTGTCACATATAGGTCAACAGTAATGTCCGGTCACTGGACTCAAATCATTTTCAGTAATGGACATGCATTCATAATGTACTGGTGCCCAGCCTCAGCCACTGGCCTCTTTACCTACATGCAGGTGTCCTCGAGTGTCACCATAGACATTTTAAAGCTGCTCTATGCTTGTTTTATCCATAATGCACAGCCACAGGGTTCAAAGCACAACCAAACATTCAGTAATTACTATATATTAGGATTTTTGATCGATAAAAAAATTAATCATGTTAATCATAATCGAGCATAATCCTAATCATGCCATTTAAATGCAACCCAGGCTCATTATTGATATGTACCCCTGTATACATTTCTGGAGAATGTGAAATACACTCCAGGGGGTACTTTTTTGCAGTTTTTGTTTTCGCAAATCCACTAGAGGCCACTGTGTATGCTTTGGCAGATCTCTAATTTCTCTCGCGAGTGCCATTTGAGCCTGCTGTTCTCACATAAATCCACTGTCTACTGACTGACTGACTGACTGACTGTCCAACCGATGACCCAACCCACCTCTTTACCTAAACCCAAGCAATAATGTTTTCAATAGCAATCCAGAAAAAGAAAAGCCCTCACAGCCTACTTGATTTTTATGTTTTCAGATCTTACCACATTCTTTCCCTTTTATTTACTTGTTTATTTTATTTTTTGCTTTTCCTGCTTTCTGCAATCATTCTTCACTAGACTTAAACTTTGTCATTGTGATCAACTCCTTCTGTCAAGTACACCGATGTACGCGGCAAGCTACTAGGCAAAATGGTAATGCCAAAAAAAGCCTTCCACACAGAGGTAACCGGTCAGCTGGTAAGCATTAAACAAAACAGAAGCCATCAGCGGCATTATACCACCCTGTACAGTTCATTTAAAAAACTTTGGCTACATAATTCAAACTTTCAAGAAATGTATACAGATATACGTTTACACAATAAGCCTGTGTGGCTTAAATAAAATAAATAAATAAAATTAAATATAGGATTTAACTGTAAATATGTAGTGTTGAAATAAAGAAATACATGACAATCTAGTTTAAGGAAACAGATCCTCTATTTTTATTATCTTTTTATATTTTACCTTATAATCTATTACTTGTTAAATGTATAAAGTTAAAAGGCCCAGATGTTAAATGTCATCGATTATCTACCCTGTTCCACAGATGTAATTTTGGTTGCGTACTAATAAATGTCCAGTGATCTTCAGTAAGTGCAATGGAAGTGTTTTAGGCAAACTGACTTTTTTTTTTTGCTTTTCCAATGTCATATGTCCCGTATGTCACATATTCTCATACTGTCACCTCCTGAACAATGGTGACAAGTCTGTGGATATTAATTTAGTGATGGAATTAGTTTGCTTTGCATTTGTTTATTTGTATTCCTCCAGTTCGTTGACAGCTCTACTATATACAGATAGCTGATTCATATTTATACTAAGTCCCAAATATCCAGGTGCACTCAGCTTTTGAAGCGCATGATGCAAGGCATAAAGAGCTTTTTGCTCCTTTTCCTCCGTCCTCAGGATGGGTTATCACTGGGGATTAGAGGGAGGAGGTCACCCAAGGTTGCGATGCATATGGTAAGAAGCCGACTCTAAAAGACTTGAGTGTTGTCTCAATAAACACCATGCTCATTCAAATCCATCTTGCTCAGAAAAAAAACACAAACAAAAAGCCTAAAAAACGCTGCGCTCAGTCTTTCGGTCCCTGAAGACTTCCAGGTTGTTGATATGCGGGTGAAGGCAGCGGAGGTCTTTGCATGGAGGCAGAGGCGTAATCCCCTCAGTGCACATTGGTTAAGGGCAGAACGCAGATTAAAGCATGGAGACGCAAGGACTCATCTCATCATGGCTTAAACCATGTGTCTGTTTTCATTCTCGCTCACTCATGCTCCCTCTGTGTCTCCACAAATGCAATGCAGGATGCCTTTTACTTTCATTCATACAATCCCTGTACTGCCAGTGCCAGTTCAGGGCTGGGTTTCCCGATAACAATGCATCTTTGCTCTTAAGAGCACTCTCTACATGCAAGGTTACGAATGCTCATTTGCCCCCCCCAAAAAATGCATGTAACATGAACTTGTGAGAATGTATTTCACACGCTACTAAGTTGTCGCTATCCATATGCAAAGCCCTGATAAATAACGTTATATGGAGTTGTTGCTAGATCAGATACGGTTGCAGCCGGAAGTTAACGAAAATTATCCATTCATTCATTTTCTTTTTGGCTTAGTCCCTTTATTTATCTGGGGATGCCACAGCGGAATGAACCGTCAACTTATCCAGCATATGTTTTATGTAGCAGATGCCCTTTCAGCTGCAACCCATCACTGGGAAACATCCATACACACCCATTCATACACATACACTACGGCCAACTTAGCCTACCCAATTCACCTGTACTGCATGTCTTTGGACTTGTGGGGGAAACCGGAGCACCTGAAGAAAACCCACGCCAACAGAGAGAGAACATGCAAACTCTACACAGAAACGCCAACTGATCCAGCAGAGTCTCAAACCAGTGACCTTCTTATTGTGAGGCAAATGTGCTACCGACTGCGCCACCTTGCAGCCCCTAACGAGAATTATTTATATTATTTATTAAATTTCCCATTTATTATATTTTATTAATGTCTAACTCTACGACAACCCTTAACCCAAATGTCACAGTAATGAAAAAACAGTAGTTGCATCGAGTATTATTGAAGTTGTTTATTACATTGTATTTTATTAATGCCTACTCCCATCCCAACCATTACAATACTGTAAAAATATAATTTATTGTTATACAGTTAATACAAAAAATGATGCTATATTGATGTCAGCTGTGTCATATCTAGACTTTATCCTTATATGGAGTCATATGTTTAACACAATAATTTTCATCTGATGTTGATTACAAATCTAAACAAGCTTAAAGCACACTGAGGCATTGGCAAAATGATTAACATATATATATATATTATATCAATTTCTTGTTCCATGACATATTTCTTTTCTTTCCTGCTTGTTTTCCTTATAAATTAATTTTAAAAACAGCAATAAAGTGTACAATAAAGTACAGAACCTTTTCATTATAATCACAATGCACATAAAGTTAAACTTTGTTTAATTTAACAGCTAATGCTTGCTTTTTAAAATATGAAAAGGATTGTATAGTGAGAATGAGTGGAGTATGCAAGGTTGCTAGAAAATATGTCTAAGTTTGTAATTTTGCTGTCATTTTGCTGCGTGACACTACTATCACAAAAATGACAAAACTCAGCTTTAAATTACTAAAAAAAAGAAATCCAAAAAGAATAAAATGAAGTTATATGTTCATGCCTGAAAAAAGGTTTTCCAATCACTTGACGTGAGAAGTGGGTAGATAAAAAAAAAAAACTAAATAAGTGAAGTAAATAAGTAAGTTAGTACCTAAATAAGAAAGTAGGTAAGTAAATCAATACATATATAGGAAAGGAGTGTTTCCTCTAGGATTTTTTCCAGCTGTGGTGGCAGGCATTTTTTACACTGATCTACCAACTACCTGTGGCGTTATTTCAATGACAAGTGTTGTGAGCGCAGTATTACAAGTGAAGATCGCATTTATGTAATAGCCTAAGAGCATGCAAATCTCTTTGCTTGTGCACCGATTTCCTCGGACACTTCTTGGACATCCCCACAAATATACTCTGCTCAAGCGCAGATCTTCTTGTGCGCTCTCAAATAAACGCTCCTGAAGTGCGATTTAGTGCGCTTATGTAACAAGTATGTCTCCAACATTTATTAAATTTGATAGGAATATTTATGAATGACCTACAGAGCAGTATAAATGCATCCTGAAGTAAAGTGAAATTGTCTATACGTCGCGTTTGCTGGCCTCTCGCATCACGCACCTGTCAGTCAGCCAGTCAGCCAGTTAGCATGTAACCTTGAAGGGTTAAACAAATGATGCACAGCACTACGGTTAAAGAAATGTTCGCACAAATACGTTTTGGTGCAATTATCACCCGCTTTAAAAAACACAGGGCTGAATGTTTTGAATGAAAAGCTGTATTGTAGCCGTAGCGGGATCAATTTTGGCGTGGCGCCCCGCTATGGATGAATGAATGTAGCAGAAACCATGTGAAACTAAATAAGTCAGCAAATTAGTAGGTATGTGAGTAAATAAGAAGTAAATACATAAGTAGGAAAGTAAGTAAATGATTAATCAAGTAAGTAAGTAAACAAAAAGGTAAGTAAGAAAGTAAACAAGTCAGCAAATAAGTTGGTAAGTCAAAAGCTTTTAGACATTGAAAAGCTCACTAGCATCACCATCAACAGGAATGCTGCTTTTATCTAGCGGGGAATGTGAACAGTGGATGAAAGCATTTTGGGGGCCTGCAGGCCAGAAGCTCATCTCTGAATAGCACGCCAAGAGACTCTTATGCACTGCCAATACTCAGTCAGATCTAGTTTATGAACAAAATTATTCAGCTTTCGTTGAATTATTTACCATGTCTTCTAAGGGGTGGACATTCAAATGAAAGATACTCAGGTCAGACGTCCCTAAATCTGCATCAGTGGATGAGAGTGTCTAAATGATTGCACGTGTTTGGTTTAAATGTGATCAAACTTAATGAGGCAAATCATTTTAATGATTATTTACAGATAAATAGAGTTCAAACGTTTGAGGTCTGTAGGATTTTGAATGTTTTTGAAAGATGTCTCTTATGTTTGTCTACAAAGCCCACGTTTACTTGACCAAACAAAAAACAGAAATAAACGAATAAATGATTGAAATGCTTTTTTGGCTGCGCTGCTTTAGTTAAATCAAAGTTCATTCAGTTATTTTTAAAAATCATAATGTGATTGTTTGATTTTATGATCAATGGCTTACCTGGCTTCCTCATCTCTGGCTATGAGAAGGCGCATGTGATTGGTTGAAGATGCTGCTCTGAGAATGTCCACCGCTCTAAAATTAACAAAAGTAAAACATTAGTGGCTAGGTTAAAATGGCTTATCTGTTAAAAATGCAAGAACTAAACAAATCATTGATGCATTTTCATACAGGCATAATGAAATAACAATTTAATGATGAAAACAAGGAATGAAAACCCATACCTTTCACTTGTCACGCCAATCAAGCTTTCGCCGTTCACTTCCAGGATTTGGTCTCCAGGCTGCAGGTTTCCTAAGAAACAATTCACAACACAAAAAGCTTTAAAGATGGCATTGTTACATCATTTGCTTTACTGACATAGGCTAAAACTGGAGTAGCATAATAGCATAGTTTTTTTAATACTTTTTGTCTCATTCACTACACAACACTTTTTAAAATATTTCAAAATATAGTAAAATATAATTTATTTATTTTAATCTGTAATAATAGTTCTAATTAATCTAAATTGCAGCTCACACTAAAAGGTTCAAAGCTGCCTGGGAGAAAGACTCAGGGGCTGAGCTTTCTGAAGACATATAAATGCATGGAGGAGATGATACAGTCCTGTTCAATCAATAGTAGACTTCAGTTGGTCCAATTTAAGGTTATTCATCGCTTACAGTACATCAGACTGAAGCAAAGTTGCATAAAATTTTTCTCTCCGCATCACTATTATGTGACAGGGGCAAAGGGACAGAAAATTTGATTGGTATTCTAAAGCTTAGAGTAAATTGTTACCACCTTTCTTACATTAATCTAAGGTCACAGTAAAACATTAATGATGTTTTAAAAGATTTCTATTTTAAATAATCAGTTTTTTATTCTTCCTAACCGTCAACGATACTTATTTATTGCAATCATATATATATATATATATATATATATACATATACATAGATATATACACTAGATGTCGCCTGGCCTATTGTTGTCTATTGGACGGGATGCGTCAATAGCGCCGCCATCTTGCTACAGGGTAGCGCTCCTTTGAAATGAATGCGAGACCAAGGTACAGTGGAGGACTGTCGCCATCCAAAGCCAGAGATATACACATATACACATATATCTATGATCGAGAGTTTTCCTGGATGTTAGTATGTAATTTTTTTTTTCTAATTACGAAAATTATAATTTTACATCACTTTTCTACATTGATGGATCAGTGACCGCACGGGCATTCCTGACAAAAAGCTTGTGTTTGTGTGTACAGAAATGTACTATTAACCCTTCTTGTTAAATTTAAAATAATCCGTGTCCTGTAACACAGCTCCTCTCCTGCTTTCACTTCTCATACTGACGGAGGGAGCGATTCGTTTGTGAATAAATCCCCCGAACGACTCTTCCACTAACGTTAGCTGACAATAATTTAAGTTTCTGGCAGCGCAGCATCTCGTTGTCATATTTCTTTTGCATTGTTTGCTGATTTTATTCAACAAAACTAGCATAAGCCGAGTGTTTAGTGCGAGTTGGAGCTGCTTTGCCGTATGGTGAATGCAGTAAGTGACTGATTATCCTCAATAACGTTACCTGATTAGCACAAAAGTTCAGAACATACAAAAACAGAAAAAAACTTAATATTACCTATGAAATGTTCTGCCTTTGTGCTTAATTTTCTTTGTTTGCTCGTTACTACCCGTAGACAGCGCTAAAGTCCCGCATCTTCACGTAATAACACTGTTTTGACTAGTGCGGTTGAATGACATTTGTCCTGGGAGCACTGTACCAATGTGGCGGCGCTATTGACGCATGCTCAGGGTCCCTATGCGATATCTAGTGTATATATCTATGATATATATATATATATATATATATATATATATATATATATATATATATATATATATATATATATATATATATATATATATATATATATATATATATATATATATATATATATATATATATATATATATTAACTATACTAAAAAAGAAGTTATTTTAAATTGTAGTAATGCTGCACTGTATTTTGTCTGACCAAATGAATGTAGCCTTGATGAGAATAAGTGTCTTATTTTAAAAATAATTTTAAATGACCACAATTCAACTGATTTACAAAAATAGTTATATTTATTGAAGCAACCCAGGTTTATGATGAATGACCCCTGTATACGTTTCTGGACAGCGGAAAATATATCCCTGGACGTACATTTATTTGCAGTTTTTTTTTCCTATCCACCAGAGGCTGCTGTGTACGCTTTTTGCAATAAATTTCTTTCGCAAGTGCCATTTGTGCCTGCTCTGCTCACGTAAATCCACCAGAAGCCACTGACTGACTGACTGATTGATCGATTGACCTACCCTCCTTCTTTCCTAAAAACAACTGCTGGTGTTTTCGTTATTAGCAGCATGCGTGGCGTTTATTTTCGCCGGCAGCTAGCTCTCTGCAACTCTCACATGGTCGCCCACTGAAGCTAAGCAGGGCTGCGCCCGGTCAGTACCTGGATGGGAGACCACATGGGAAAGCTAGGTTGCTTCCGGAAGTGGTGTTAGTGAGGCCAGCAGGGGGCGCCCAACCTGCGGTCTGTGTGGGTCCTAATGCCCCTGTATAGTGACGGGAACGCTATACTGCTCAGTGAGCGCCGTCTTTCGGATGAGATGCTAAACCGAGGTCCCGACTCTCTGTGGTCGTTAAAAATCCCAGGATGTTCTTCGAAAAAGAGTAGGGGTTATCTGCCCACTGGCCTTTGTCCATCATGGCCTCCTAACCATCCCCATATTCAATTGGCTGCATCATTGTCTCCTCTCCACCAATCAGCTGGTGTGTGGTGTGCGGTCTGGCGCAAAATGGCTGCCGTCACGTCATCCAGGTGGATGCTGCACACTGGTGGTGGATGAGGAGATTACCCCCACTGTGTAAAGCGCTTTGAGTGCCCAGAAAAGCGCTATATAAATGTAAGGAATTATTATTATTATTATTTTAAATAAGGCTACGTTCACACTGCAGGCAAATGTGGCACGAATCTGATTTTTTCCCCCCTCATGTGACTCAGGTGATGACAGTGTGAACAGCCCAAACCGCATGGAATCTGATCTTTTCAGGTCAGATCTGTGCCACTTTCATATTTAGTCTTAAATCAGACACAGATCTGATGTTTTGCAATGCGACCGCAGTGTGAACGGTTATGTCGGATTTCATGTGACTTTTACACAATCTTTGCGCTAGATGCGTCATCATTCTGTGCAGCTAACATCATCTGCTCCTCAGCAGCACAATAGAATGACACACAGGGCAATTACTTTACCACAAAAAGTTGTTTTTTCATGTTGAAAAAGATTTTTAAGGCATAACTGGTGGTAGTTAACAAATCTGGTTAACGATTGAGGCATGGGTTGATCGTAAAGCTGAAAAGCGTCATGGGTGTTGCGGATAGGGGATCCGTGTGCAAATAAGGAAGAACTTTCTCTTCAAGAGAAAAAAAGGCAGGTGCTCGAGCACCCAACCCCCCCTTCTGCATGTATCTGCTGTTTAGAACGAAGTAAAATTAAAGAACAACGCAAACAGAGAAAACCAACTTCGCCTTCACAGCTCAGTCTGCGGCTGCTCATTAACCCTTGATGAGTTCACTACACCGGTGATCAGAGTGCCATACACGGTATTTGTCATAAATCACAAACGATCAGTGTTTTTTTTTATCACAGGAGACTTATTTTAGGTCTCAAATGCCGAAATACACATTAGTAGTAGCAGAATAATCATTTACAATTTATGAAATACACCACGGTTGTCTGTGAAAAGGGTAATAATCATATAAGCATGATCTGACAACATGCTTACTCATGCAGCACAATTATACATTTTGTGCTCTCTCCGTAATGCACTTTTGCGCATGTGGGTCAGTTAAGGACCATGATCTGTTCACACTGCAAATCTGATATTGGCCACATTTATGAGAGCAGTGTGAACAGCCATGCAAAAAAAATCAGATCTGAGAAAAAATCAGATTTGAGCACTAAGCCTCGCAGTGTGAACGTAGCCTAAGTAAGGCAGCCATAAGCAGCTCTGGCTACATAATTCGCACTCTCCAGATATGTAAATGAGGGTACATTTTCACAATAAGCCTGAGTTGCAACTGACAGTATATACCAGGGGTGGCCAACCCTGTTCCTGAAGAGCAGAACCTTCATGCAGATTTCAGTTGCAACCCATATCAAACACACCTGCCTGTAATTATCATGTGGTGTTCAGGTCCTAATTAATTGGTTCAGGTGTGTTTGTTATGGGTTGCAACTGAAATCTGCAGGAAGGTGGCTCTGCAGGAACAGGGTTAGCCACCCCGGGTATGTACAATCATTAGATTTTTGCTTAAGTAATTTTAGTACTGAAAACACCAGCAGCTAAATAATTAATCTTTGTTGTGCCAAGGTAATTATAAGGTGACCTTGATGTGAACTTGACTTCGGTGCTGTTGACAATGACTAAAATCCTTTTACAGATGGTTTAACAGATGATCATTATTAAGAGTTCAAACTGCTTCGTGCCAATATTTATCAACTTTTCAGGTGCTATCGAGTTGTGACAGTCTTTTTCAGTTCCGCAGGACAAATCAACAACAGCTCATATATAGGTCAGGTGTACGTCTACATTCATTCAGTGAGATGCTGTCAGAACAGTTCAACTCCAGAAAGAAACAAGCTGTAAAGTCTCAAAGGGGTCACCTGTGCCCTACACTGTGTCTGAGCACTTCATCCAAATACCACTTTTCTAGTGTCACATTTTACAATCAGCCTGCATAACGGAGACTGTGAAGAGCTGTCTCAATTTCCTCCAAACACACGTTTACCTGGTAAATGCCACCATGCTTTATTTGTATTTCCACCAAACTGAAGAAAGCAGCCAGGATGCTTGCTAAAATCTCTGAATGGTGAGTTGTCTGTGAGCGAGGGTAAAAAACAAGCAAAGCCTTGGCAAAGCGCATGCGCCCATATAAGCTGCCATATAGCCCGTGCTCGACAGCAGCAGAATGGGAGACAGCCTCTAATTCCAGTCCGTCAGGAGCATTAACTCTAAGCACAGGGATGATGCTAAACTCCCCTTCACACGTGAGAGACTTAAGCAGAGGTATACGCAGTCAGACAACACAATCTGTTTCGCAGAAATGTAAACAGCTGCACTGACATGGTTTCCTTTCAAGTTTGTGTCTGCGCGTTTGAATTATGGCCTCAAATTATGATATGGTTTAAATGTTTAATCACAGTAGATGCTTTTTTATAATCATTTAATAATGAGGATGATTCATGTTGGTCATTAGGAAAATGGTTGAATGTACTGGAGATGAAATAATGCACTGGTCAAAGATTTGAACTTCCTGCTGGCTAACTGGACTCAAAAGTTTTGTTTTACTGTTAAAAAATTATTTTTTTTATTAAACTGTCCGACTCTGTCAAAGGTTTCTTCTTATATTAGAATATTAATTCATTCATTCATTTTCTTTTCAGCTTATTTCTTTTAGTAATCTGGGGTCGCCACCTCTGAACGAACCACCAACTTATCCAGCAAATGTTTTACACAGCGGATGCCCTTCCGGCTGCAACCCATCTCTGGGAAACATCCATACACACTCATTCACACTCATACACTACGGACAATTTAGCTTACCCAATTCACCTGTACCGCATGTCTTTGGACTGTGGGAGAAACCGGAGCATCCGGAGGAAACCCACGCAAACGCAGGGAGAACATGCAAACTCAACACAGAAATGCCAACTGACCCAGCCGAGGCTCGAACCAGCGACCTTCTTGCTCTGAGGTGACAGCCCTACCTACTGCGCCACCGCATCGCCCTTTATTAGAATATTCAGGTACAAATAATTTTATACTATTCTTAAATATTTAAATAATATATACTTTTGTATTGTATTAAAAAATGCTACTGTATTACCTGTAGAGTTTGTAATTTTATGGTCCCATAAATTAAAAAAGAAACTTTTTTAGTTAGTATCAGTATTATTCATTTTTAGTTTATCTAAGATCTTAGGATGCCCTAAATAAGTGACAAAATTTGCTTTTAAAAGATATAAAGCTGATATAAACATGTAAAGCTAGAAGTTTGTCACTTCTGCCCAAATGGATTTTATTCACGTCATCTCACACTACAGTTTCTCATCACATCATAACCAATCAAATGCTCTCTAGTATGACTTGCCCCGACCCCTTTAAGGTGCTTCTCATTTGCTTTTCATTTGATGCAATTGAGTTCAACCACCCTCACTGGCTGAGCAGTGATAAAACAAAACAATATTGGCTGTTTTTTTTTTAAAAGAGGAGGAGATACTCAATGTCCCACCCTATATTCGTATTTCGGTTGACATTGCGTCATACATCGAATAAAAATACATATTTCAAAGCACTTCACAAGACATTTAGGTTTAAATTTCTTAAATGTAAATCATCTATACTGTAAATTCTTGTTTAATGACCTGTTATAAAATCAGTATGCAAACTGAGGTTATATTTAGGAAAACAGCACTCTGGCTCTGTAGTATTGCTTGACTTTTTAAATATAAAAAAACACAATCACAGAGATATTTTTGACCCATATCTGTTTTAAATTTTGGGATCGTTTTAATTACACTTTATAAATGGTAAGTTAGTTTTTGAGCACAAACAGAGGCTCTTTTTTTTCAGGTGACAAAAAGGCAGTTTTTCACCTTTTTCACCACTGCAAAAAAATGTGGCCAGCAGATGTTATCTGTATACAACAAATCAATGCAATTCACAATTAAATTAGAAGTTACAAATAAAACTTTTACTAATTTATGAATTAAAGCCAAGATATATAGTGATTTATTTCAAAAACTTTTTTTCGTACGCTGATTAAAATCTCTCCACATCTAAACAGCACACAATAATTCAAGTGCATTTGTATTTATTATCTGTGAAAGGCGTAGGACCAAACATTTTTTGTAAATGATATGATTATGTTTGTATGACAACTCAAGCAGCATCACAGCATAAACTAGCCTGGATCAGCATGGAATTCAAACTCACATAAGACTATATAAACTGATCTTAGGACACCACCTGCACAAATGTGTAAGCCAATAACCCAAGCTATGTATAAAATATATATTGGATTAAACTTACCATCACTGGAAGCAAGGCCACCAGGTAAGATCCTCTTCACATAAACACCATATTCCTCTCCTGTTAGTTCTTTCACACCTCCGATCACTTTGATTCCTAAAGAAGAGACAAAGCATGCTTCACTAAGGCCATGCAGAACAGTATCGTTTCATACTTTTGTTTAGCCATTGATAAAGTGTTTATACAGGCAAGCAAAATACGGAAACCATATTACAGGATTGCATGGCCATTTTGATCTGGCAAATGCCAGTGCACTTTCACGACATACTGACAATCAGATTACAGGTGACAGTAAAATAAATGTTCTGAACATTGACTATTGTTTTCTGACCAAACAGATTACGATTCCTCCTTTCTCTGTCCAAACAAAAGATGATTAAATACAGATTTGTCATACTGTATTTACCATAAACAATAGACAGCTTTACCTGATGCCCGCTGAAAGAGATTTAAACTCTCATGTGTTTTTTGAGATCTGAGACATTTGAGTTAAAAAACATTCTGACTTTCATATAACAACTGATTAACTAGCAAGCTTTAGATGTACTACATGAATGATGTTTTAAATATATAACATTATTTATATATGTCTACTTGGTTATAATGATTCAATTATAACATATACTTCAGTTTAGAGCTGCATGATATTTGAAAATTCCAGTATATTTTGTTTCTCTGCTATTTATATTGCGATATGAATACAATTTCACCGGATAGCATGAATAGCTCTATTCAGAAAGAAATCCTTAATTTAGATTTTTTTTTGTATGTTTATGAATCATAGATAAAAATAAACATTTTGCAAGCGAAAACAATTACAACAGAACAAAGAAAAAGTTAATAAAAACTGTTGTTTGTGTTTTTCCAAAGAGTTAAACAGTATTCAGGTGCAGCAACTGAACAAGAAAATATAATAGAACACTGTACATTTATAATGTGAAGTGGCGCTGACAACAGGGGTGCGGATCCAAATGCAGGTTTATTGAGAATGGTCAGGCAAGCAAAGGTCATAATTTAGAAGTCAATAAACAGGCGGATGGCAAAAAGGCAGGAAGCAAGGAACATAAACAAAACAAAGCGAGGGTCAAAAACATGACAAGATAAAGCAAGGAAACTGCATTGCAATTTTTACAAACAACATAACTAAGCCATGAGTGTCTCAAAGTGAGCCGTATACATGTGTGTGTAACCAGTATTTGAGCAGCATCAACTGTTGGAGTGTAATCAATGAAGACTTGAAGTAGGTGTGTGTGTGTGTGTGTGTGTGTGTGTGTGTGTGTGTGTGTGTGTGTGTGTGTGTGTGTGTGTGTGTGTGTGTGTGTGTGTGTGTGTGTGTGTGTTTTGCATGACCGGAACTTATAGTACATATGCCAGCAGATTTGTAGTCTGTTAGTGATTTGCACAGGCTGGATCGCTGGTGATCGTGGCAATATTCCTCACTGAATTAATAATTCAGTCAAATTAATCTTCATTAAAGTTACAAATGTGCTTTTCTTTTGTACTTGAATGCTTTAAACTCTGTTGAAATGCCTTGAAAACACATCCAAACGGTAAACTTTCAGTCTGTCATGGTTATACATTGCATTGTATACACAACAGTTCAAAAGTTTAATAAATAAACACTTTTATTTTTACAATAATGCAGTATATTGAAAAAAAGTGACAGTGCATCACGATTTCCAAGTATTATGCAGCAATTTAATAGCATTAATAACAGTAAATTGTTATTAAAATAAATGAGTAAATACAATAAGATGAATTCAAAAATGTATATTTTATCTTATTTTATATCTTATTTTTTATTTTATATCTAATTTTAAATAGTTAAAATACAATAAAAAAATGTATTCAATTTTATTTGATCAAATAAAAGAACAAAAAAATCATTGAAAAGCATCAAAGAGCAGTGGGCACTGTATTACTGGTCAGTGTGGTAAGGAAACTCCACCAAATGTGAATATATGATGACCTAGTACTGAACCCTAAGCTGACCTACTGTAGGTGTGCTCCCATTTGTGTCTGATTTCCAGTAAGATAAGTGAAGCCTTAAAGAGCTTATGTTCAAATGATTCCCTATAAAGTCAGGATTTGTGGTCAGTATTCACATCTGAGTATTACACACATAGGAACTTCCACTTTTAGAGCATTAGGTTTGCATCCTCCTGAGATCATTAAGTGGAGTCAAGTACGCAACAGTAAGCTCAACTTTTATCAGGAGACAGAATCCTTTTCTTCCGGTGATGTAAATGCTGTGCTGCACTCGGTCAAACATATAGGAATCCTGCTTTACACCTCTCAGGTTAAAGGTATAGAGATTAAAAGTATTTTTAGCAGATTTACCTTAAGTGGAGATTCATCAGAGAACAACCTACAATTTTCTACATTTCGAGGTCATTGCTTATTCCTATTTGAAGAGATCCCAACAAGAGTAAAAGAGCAGTTTTTAAAGTATAGTTGTTTACATACACGTTATAAAGCACAGTATAAAAAACTTCAATGAGATAATTGAAAGAAAAAAACTGATCAAAAGTCAGTAAACTTTCAAATTCGTTCAGTTCTTCATGTTAATATGGATCCTGGAATATAGTTAGGTGACCAAATCTGACAGCCTAACGTTACAGCTTTTACTGAGTTTGTAAGATGGTGAGCTGCTCTAAACTAACTGAAACTCTTCAACATAAATACATGCATTAATGAATAAAAACATATATGTATAATTTATTAGTTTGTATGAATAATTCTTTTTTTAAATAAATATAAAAAAATGTATATTAAATATTAAAATTAAATAATTAAAGTTTTAAATAATAAAATATACATTAAATACATGCATAAAATAAGAAATGGAAGGAAAATTATAATATATTTATATATCTATATATTTACATTTAATTTTGTAAGTTTGGCCCTATATGACAATAGGTTGACCAGTTGAAAGCCTTAAGAAACTTTTCAGCCAGAAACTCTGTGATTATTTCATCTGTACAATGTCATTAACAATCAAGTCCCCAAAAAAGCTGGTCAACCACAAAGACAAATGCACAAGAGGGAAATCTCAGCGGTCAGTTGGTTCAACAGTTCTCCGGGAATTCAGCTCTGAACAGGGTACAAGTCTGTCTATCGCCATACAGTGTCTCAGATTTCAGGAAATAAGAGTGTAAACAAACCTCGAGGATGCACAATATAGGCAGGAGTATTATTGCCATCGCTCCACTGTAGACTGCGTTTAAACCAGTGCGTTATTTTTTAAAACAAACCTCATTTTATAATAGAAAAAAAAAACTCTGTCCACACAATGCACCCAAAAACACATGTAACCTTTTACACTCATTGGGCATGCATGTATTGTACAGGCATCTATACTAGCAGTCCACTAGTTTAGTAATGTTCGCCATGAGAGTCCAGAGGACAGTGGATAACCACCCACATTAGGGTTGCACAATACATCATTTCAGCATCGATATCGCAATGTGTGTGAGTTAGCAATAGCCACATTACAGGGATCTGCAATGTAGTTAAGATTATAGTCGATCAGATATTACACTTGACCGTATAACGGAGTCATTTAAAAAATTAACCATTTGGGCACAATAAAATAAATGTTTGTAGCTTAAAGATTAAGTGTATATTATATCAGTGTTATATCAGTGTACATTATATAGTGTTGTTGTTATTGTTATACAGTGTTTATTTAATTTCTGTTTCTGCACACTGGTTGACTCCCTAGAATAATCATTAATGATTGTTCATTTTAAGCTTTTCTGTGTTGTATTGAACTTTGCTTTTCGTTTTTGAAATATTTTATGCCGATAACGCTCCACTACTCATCTTATTCTTTGTGTACGAGCGGGCGCAGCCATTTGAATCTTTTTGACTCAAGACTTGCGGTCTCATTCACTTCCATTTATTTTAAGACGTTAAAAATAGCTTGCTTTGCTGCTTGACGTTGCAAACTGACATTTTCTTATTATATTATTCTGCTTTGTCTGTATAGTCATGCAAATACTTGTTTGTAGAGCAAGTAGTTTGACTGTTTTCTGTGGTTTATTATTCCTAGTCATTTCTCCCATGGGCAACTGAATCAAAAGTTCTAAAACAATCACAAAAACAAGTGCACTTATGCATCTCAAAATAAGGTCAATTGCAATCAATCCCAAATTTATCTAAAAATTTTAATTCTTTCGAAGCTATTCAAGTCATCTGGTCAAATTGCATTTATATTGCAACATAAATCGCAGTAAATGAAAATATTGCAATGTCAGTTTTTTCCAATATCATGGAGCTTTAACCCACAGTCTTTCATTTACACACTACAGCCAATTTAGCTTTTCCCATGCACCTGTACCGCATGTGTTTGGACCGTGGGGGAAACCGGAACACCCGGCAAACTCCATACAGAAATGCCAACTGACCCAGCCAGCAACGTCTGTGAGGTGAGAGTGCTAATCGCTGAGCCACAGTGCCACCCTTCGCATTATCACAACTTTTGATATTGGCAAGTGTGCAAAACTTTCCAGTTCCAGTTTTCAGTGAGTTCAAGTGCTTACATGTCTTCTACATCAGATTAGAAATGGATTATCCCACTCTTCTCAAACCAAGGAAAGGCACTTTTTCTCAATAAAGGTGATTTTACATGCAACAACTGAACTTTCCAACTGATTGCACAATGAACACTTCATGTAAACACATCCACTACATATACATGTCAATGTGAGAGGAAGTCAGATCAATTATCAGAAAAAGGGCAAGCGCAAATCAGTGTTATAAGCCCCTTAATTGTTTAAACAACATGCATTGAGCTCTGACGCCAACAAAACACAAAAGCCGTTAATGAGATGAGCATCTTTCACACTGTTACCTGTTGAAGATTCATTTGCAGGCATTCAGAAAGACATGGTAAAGGACTCATCCCTTAATGCTTTAGAATTACTTTGGTCACAAGGGTTTAGTCTTATTCGTGGCATAATAAATATCCTCTTTTTGCCACAGGCTTATCTGGTATTAATAGATAAACAATATATTGGCACTAATTGAGTTTTGAGCTGGTGTTACATATTAATAGATTCACTTTAAGAAGATAACTCTTTAATGAGAAGATCCGCAAACTGGTTATCCATAAAAAACTCAAAATATTTCACATACTCTAAAATAAAAGCAAAGTAAGGGCTGTGTCCTAGAAAAACCCTTGAATGCTTATGACAGTGTCACACTTTTAAATCTGTATATGAAAATATTCGATTTTTCTACGCTGTTTTTGTTCAGAGCAGCACTTCCCGAGTCTATATTCACGAAAATGTCTGCTAAAACAGAATCGTCTTGTCACACAATGGATTGTTGACTGTGCAAGTTGGGATGTAAGAAGGACAGGTTTAAGGAGCTTAGAGCTGCCTTCAAATAATGTTTTTGATCTTTTGTGAAGAGGCAGATCAGGCTGTGGAATAAATATAACAAAGACAGCGCTAAGACTTGAAAGACTGGAAAACAAGCGTACCCTAAACCTACGCCGCCGCTTTGCTCGGAGACTCCACCATGTGCTTCGTTTCACTTCCCCATGGCCATTAGAGATCAGAGACGTGTGCTGTACAATAGCCCTCATTAAAATGAATAGGAAATGTGCTGCCCTATACCTTTCTTAAGTTTTGAATAATTCTTAGTACCCCTTCGGTCTTAAACCTTTTTTTAAAAATGCTTTCTAAGAAGCTCCGCACAGATTGAAGACAGTGATTTTGGAATAATACAGGGAAGTATTTTTTGAGAAAGTATATTCTGCTTGCCACACTTACATATAAAAATGATTACAAATTGTAATATGACATGAACTGTTAAATAAATGTTGTTTGTTACACTCAAATAAAGTTAGCATTTGTCTTTTTTGTGCAGCATTTGGGTTTCATTCATACATATACTGTAAAATCCTGTAAAAAGTTAAGGTAACTCAAACATTTGACTAAAAAAAGCAATTTGAGCACAGTAAAACCTAATAAATGAAGAGTACTCAAACCAACTGAGTACAGTTACATTTACTGTAATGAATATATTGTTCATGTCAGTAAATGCATAGTACGTAGCAAATGTAAATGTAACTAACATGAACACTAATACAACCCTACTGTAAAGTGTCACTGTAAATGCAATATGAATGTAAATTATATCAAAGATGTTTAATAAGATGTTTTGTTAAGTATACAACACATTAAATGCACAATGATAGAACATTGCAGGAGCCACTTACCTAGTCCATTCTCACAGTCTGTAAACTCCATTGAATGCACTGCTCGATCTACTCCATACGGACCCATTAGTGTCCTGTGCAGGACACAGAAAAACAGAAGATTTCACTGATAAATCTCTAAAAGCAACTTAATAGCAGACTTGTTACATTTTGGGGTAATAAAAGTCAGTTAAATTTGAAGCTTGTGACCCAATTTATGAAATATTGTCAACAAAATACACTGTGAATTGATGTGTGGGGTGAATGCTGTACACACTCAGCCTGCGGACTGTTATTAGCATCAAGACCAGTTCATTCCAGCAGGGAATCAGTATTAATTATTTACCACGAATGTCCTGCTTTGGACAGGCTCCTAAAAATGGACTCTTTTCAAGACCTTAAAATCTGTGTGTGGTTCTGATATTTGAAAGCATGCATGAGAAGTCACAGAACAAGGCAACTGAGGGAACTTTTATGAGATTTTTTTTTTAATAATATATCAGAAAAGTGTCATTCTTGAAGGGTGTTTTGTTGTCAGTGACCTACTAGCGCTAACACCAGAAAGATTACAAGTTCCCATTGCAATCCAGCAAATTCCTGATTTGCCCTTGAAATCATACTTGATGGTTCAAACCGAAGACATCTTACTGACACAAAATTCAAGCTAGCCGTGCTTCACAAGAGTTACGTAACAAAGAGTGTCTGCTGTTCCCAACATAGCGCACTCCAAAAAAACTGACTGAGAGTCAGTGGAAATCAAAAAAGATTTTGACGGCTGTTAAATGTAACCTGGTAACTTATGATATTAATAAAATGCCTAATGCAATGTATGTATATATAAATTTATTGTATTAATGCAATAATTGAGCAGATTAATTCAATTATTATTATTATTTGAGATTCAGAAAATTCTAAGAGGGATCATGATGGTTGCCTTTTTAACAATATGAAATGTGTTTAAAAGGTATTTATTAACTAGTTAAACACCCACACATCAAAGCATAGTTAGTATTTGAAGAGCTTAGATACAAAAACCTGTAAATGTCATGTGAAATTTTCCTCTAAAATGAGCATTTTTATCAGGCTCCTGAGTGTATGTTCAGTAAAATCACTTTTATGGCAAAGAATAAATCATTTTCCTGGTCTTTAAAGTGAAATATCTCTACATTAACCAAAATATAAATTTTTCGAAGGAAATTTCAGATGGCACTGGTTTTTGCATCTGAACTAATATTGATTACTATCTTTTTTAGTTTTCTTATTGGGGATATTTTCAGTAATGTGGGAATATTATACATATCACTTAAAAAAAACAACATTTCAATTACACTAAAAATGCTATCTTTTATGTACACACTGCCCATTAATGTAAATAAACATTATCCAGATAACATTTTAAAGATGTATTTTGTTTTTAGTTTAATCATTATACAGTATAATGTCTACTAATTTAGCAAACAACCTGTTGTCCTAACATAATTATGTACACTATGTTATTATACTCACATATTTAGAAAGCTGTGGTTTAGCATTTTGTAGGGTCCTAAGCATCACAAAGTTTGGGGGGTCATGATTATAATAAACCACATTTAAACAAAGTTTTGTAATTTCCATGAGGTGTTTAGTATGAATGGATTTAGTGAGCACGCACAAACACATTATAATCTCCCGGTGATTAGAGCACATTAATAGTACATCCTATACACTGTTGTGGCTCTTCAAAACACAGCGGGTAAATGAAACCAAACATACTCTTTATACACAGTAACTACTCAATGCAATACGTAAGCGATACATGATAAATGAAAATATGAAGCAACAGCTGTTTCGATTTTACTCGCGTTTTTCATTCTCGTTGTGTCCGCAAAATTTTTTTCGCAAGTTACACACCTGAGCACAACACACGGGCACCACAAAGTACCCCGAAAGTCACCAAAACCTTCAAAGTGAAGTCAAACACGTCGACGCTCCTCTCGAGAACGCGCTTTTTACCGCTGTCTGAACTAATGAACTGGAGAAAAACGAGGCATAACGGCGCTCAACCTGCACAGAATCGCAAAACAACCATATTTACCTGCTAATCATGACAGCTCCTTTGTACATGACCGAGAAAGTTGGCATTTTGAAGAGATTTCTGCGCATCCAGGGACGAGTACCGAATGCCCATTCCTCTCGTGATCAGCGCCTCGCGGAGGTCCGGTTCAGCGCGAGCAGACACATGATTCACTCACTGCCACTGCCTCTAATACAGATGATCCTAAACATCACCAACTTTGCCCACAGATTAAATCTTATGCAACAGAAATGGGGGATAGTACTGATGGTACTGTTTTTTTATATAGATATTTATTTTTGGTATGGTTTAACAGTGACAGGAGCAGGTGTTTCCCACACGAATATTCACGTTTATGAAGACTTAAGATTTAAAGCTGCTAGCCTATGACCGGCTATAAAATGTGTTGCTAATATTAAACAATTTAATTACAGTTAAATCCAATTGCGGAGCTTTCTAAGTTTAACATTAGATAAACACCTGATGATTTCACCTGGGAATTTAAAACTGACGTATGCTACTATATTCACTGACATAAACAAGACAGCCTCCAAACAAGACACACTCTTTGAGACATACCAGAACCATAGGCTACATATTCTGTCCTTAAAAAATAAACAAATACAGTGAATAAAAATTATTTAATAGCCCAAAAGTTTTTAAAATTGGCTGATGGTTGATTTATAAGTTGTTATGTAAAGGAATAAGTAATTTATTTAGTTCTCAGATTATTTTTTCTTTATTAAAAACACTTTAAAAATGTGCAAACCCTGTCATTGTCCTCAGCCCTGCTGAACCTACAGCTTTAATAGTTTTGTATTGAAATAGCAAGTTTAAGTTGTTATCATTTACATCAATTGATTAAAAACATGAAATGACATGTGAATAATTGCGGAAGCTTTTTCATCATGGTAATACGTTTTTATCAAAATATTGACCTAAAAAGGTATAATAAACCAAAAATACTTGGTGTATTCCTTTATTCTGTTTACATTTTCAGATCAAATAAACGCTTCAATCCAATTAACTGCAAAAGGACTATAGGCAACACTACAGTCTAGTTCTAAGATGTCCAAAGTTGGCCCATTCTAATCTTTGATTTTGCACACCATTCCATTTGAGGAGAGAGGGAGAATGATGGGTTGGTGGTTGGGGTGAATGTATCTTTTAAAAAATTAAGTCATTTTGAATGTAATGTAACCTTTTGCTTGTTTGTTTTGTTATTTCTTTACTTTTGTAAATTCAAAAGATTTTTAAAAATTTAAATACTCGACGGATATAACAAGACATCGGTGAGCAAGTCAAGGCAAAGGCAGGTGCAGCTTAGCGTATTCAGCATTGAAATCCATTGTAATAATGCGATTGTTTATGTTTTTGCTGTAATAACTAATAACTATTAAATATACTACATTCGATGACGCGGTGGCGCTGTAGTGCTGTCCACTGTTTTCCAGAAATAGGTTGCGGCTGGAAGGGCATCCGCTGCGTAAAACATGTGCTGGATAAATTGGTGGTTTATTCCGCTGTGGTGACCCAGGATTAATAAAGGGACTAAGCTGAAAAGAAAATGAATAAATGAATGTACTGCATTCATTAATATAACTTTCTAGTTATTTTTAAATGTTAGGAAATTAATTAGGAGATTACTCATGGAAACTTTAATATACTTTCGCCCCACAGCCCTCAGTTAAGTTTAGTTTTTGGCCCTTCATAAGAAAAAGTTTGGGCACCCCTGGTCTAGTTAATAAACGTAATTAAATGCATTAAAATTAAAAGTGAGAAATAGCCATATTAAAGTTTAAGTTTAATTAAAAAAAACTCAAATATTTATTCAAAAATGTTTTATTTTCAAAAAGTCAATTTACAAACTGCATGACTAACTTTCTTCTGTAGAAAAATACAAGAAGATATCAGAAATGCATTTTTTTATGATTAACAATAGGCGACAAGTTATCCAACAACGTAAATGTACAAAGCTGTCGGTTGGTATCTTTTCTTTGTGCTTTTTAGATATGCAAACTTACATGTATAGACCCTTTATGTACAAATGTATACTTTCTGAAAAGGTTGTCATTACAGTATCAAATTGACTGTTGTTTTTGATTTCCTAATGTTGTGGAATCACATTGGCACCATGGTTATTTTGTGAGTTATGAAAAAGTGGAAAAACAGGAAACGCTGATGCTTTGGGAGGAAAACAACATTTGTGCAAAAGCAGAAAACTCTAAATCCTTGTCAACTCAGAAAGACATATTTAATCTCTCGCCCGTTTCCATTTTTAGCCAGTGTTATTGTCTACGGCCATCCATCTGAAGCCAGAGTGCTTTCCTTTCACACACAGCAATCAGATCTACACATGCTTGAGGTAAAATTACACAATAGATGGATTACTCCGTTCAGATTTGCTCAGATTTTGGAATTCTTACAGGATTGTGTGTAATGTCTTTGCATTTGGTGGATGAAAAAAAATCACACTCTTGGAAATGACTAACTGCATGCATAATGTATCGACCTGTTAAAAGAGATTATTGTCAGTAAGTGCACAACAAATAGTGCTGCTTGCGCCCTAGTTCGAGTCAGAGTGACATTTTCCCTTAAATGCATTGGCACCATGTAACTCCTCTCTGTCATTTACCTTGACACATGTCCTGTGAATCAGAGACCACTTTTTATCACTAACTTGAGCTATAGTCCACAACAAGTGACATTAGGTTGGTCCAAATGCTGCTTTGAAGTGTGTGATTGCTTTAGATTTATTGGCCTGTCATTTATGGCTGGGCGACATGACAAAATAGTCACATCGCAATACAAGTCATCTTATATCCTCATGAAAAAATGAGAAAATGATGAGTCACAGATCTCTGTTTTAAACTGGCTACTTTATTAGTACCGGGTTCGACCCCCTTTTACCTTCAGAATTACCTTAATGCTTGAATGCTGCCTGAATTATTAATACAAGGCAGGATGGATCCAAGTTTTCATGTGGTTGACACCAAATTCTGAGCCTACCGTCCAAATGTTGCAAGAGAAATTAAGACTAATCAGACCAGGCAACATTTTTTCAATCTTCTTTTGTCAAATATTCCTTTTCTTACTGACACGAGTGGCGTCCGGTGTGGTCTTCTGCTGCTTTAGCACATTCACCTCAAGGTTGGATGTGTTGTGTGTTCAGAGATGCTCTTCATACCTCGGTTGTAACGAGTGGTTATTTCTAACAGCTCGAACCAGTATGGCCATTCTCATCTGACCTCTGGCATCAATAATTCATTTGCACCCACAGCATTGCCGCTCACTGGATATTTTCTCTTTTTCAGAATATTCACTGTAAACCCTAGAGATGGTTGTGCGTGAAAATACCAGTGAATGCCACGTTCAAAGTCACTGAAATCCCCTTTCTTCCCCTTTCTGATGCTCGGTTTGAACTGCAGCAGATCATCGTGACCATGCCTAAATGCATTGAGTTGATGCCATGTGATTGGCAAATTAGAAATCTGCATTAACAAGCAGTTGGACAGGTGTACCTAATAAAGTGTCCGGTGAGTGTATATTAGATTAATCACTACCAAAGTTAAAACTGGAACAAATCTACCAAAAAAAACCTAAGATCGCGGTCCAAAAAGTAGTACACCTAGTTTATCATCTTGAGAATGTTAAATAAAACTTTAATAAACAGGAAAAATCAAGAGAAACATTAAAAAGTGTCAATCTTTCTAAAATTGTTGTAATTTCTTTTGAATTTAAATGTATTTTCTTTTTAATCCTAAAGGTGTTAGGTGACCAAAATCTTTTAATAGATATAACTGTTTAATAAAACAGCACCAAATATTTTGCTACATTCTCTGAGAAATGGATAAAAATAGTGATTTTCAAAAGAGTGTATATATGTGTGTGTGTGTGTGTGTGTGTGTGTGTGTGTATATATATATATATATATATATATATATATATATATATATATATATATATATATATATATATATATATATATATATATAGTACCCTTTCTGTAGATTTTTCACATTTTAAAATATATATTCAAAACGTTACTCAATCATATGTGATTATTTGGTTACAATTTATTTTTATGGTGTCCTTGTAACAGTCTTAAACTGTTAATTTAATTACCTGGTAAAATAAATTCATTACACATACTGCAGTATATGATTAGAATATATAGTGTGTGTGTGTGAGTGTGTGTGTGTGTGTGTGTGTGTGTGTGTATATATATATATATATATATATATATATATATATATATATATATATATATATATATATATATATATATATATATATATATATATATATATATATATATATATATATATTGCACAATTGTACTTGCTATATTTTTACTTTTACTATAGCACGTACATGGAACGTGTAACATTGATACCTTAAAACAAACTGTTGCCGATTATTTGTGACTATACAAATTCCTGGCAAATGTTTGCTTAAGAATGTAGAAATATAAAGTAAATATTCATAAAATACAAAACACTAATGACTACAGACAACATAAAATATTGCAAAATGTAAATATTGCTATAATTTTTTCTGCTTGCACCCCCCAGCTAGAGTATAAAATTGTGGTAATCCAAATGAGGAAAGTGTTACTGTAAACAACATCTTACGCAACATCATGAAATAAATGGAATAATATGGTTGATAGACTTTTTATTTCCCACATACAATACATATCTTCATATTGCAGAGCCCTTCTGTCATTTGCATCATGCTTGTAATTCTAGCAGGCGAAGTGAAAACAAGCATCAGATGGTACAGTCTCAGTTGACCAAGCAAATAACTATCAACTACTGTCCACAGTCTGTCAAGTCCACGGTGTGACCTCTTGTGCCAAACCCCCAGGCTGTAATGATGTAATTTGAGGATTAGCTTTTAGTCATGATAAGCTTATTTTCGAAATGATCACAACAAACTATACACTGACTTAAAGCAGTCTGTCTGGCTTGCCATAAATTTCTTCTGTAAATCCTCTCATGAGGTTAAAATGTCAAGTGCTATTTGAACGTCCATATACCGTATCAAGCCATGTCTGGGATGAGGACTTTATTGCGTTCAATAATCTATCAGGACAACCTTTCAATCAACTCCAATGAGGGCCAGGTCATGGTCCCGAGAGACCCCAGCACCCCACCATCCCCATCTCTCCCAGACACCTTATTCTGCTAAATGAACATGCTATCAAGTGTGGTTTTGTAAACTAATACATTTATTCATTTTCTTTTCGACTTAGTCCTTTATTATTCAAGGGTTGCCACAGCGCAAACCGCAAACTTATCCAGCATATGCTTTACTCGGCGGATACCCTTCCAGCCGCAACCCAACACTGGGAAACACCCATACACACTCTTTCACACACATACTACATAAAATAAATAATAAGATAACCTAAAGTAGAGCTTTTAAAAAATATATAACAGGGCAATGGCAGTGTTTTAATGGAAACAGAATGAAATTTATCACTGAAAATAAGTAGTAAAAGCTAAACAATCACAGGCTCAATTTAAGTACAATGATTCATTTTAAATAGTTTTATGAATCCAGCCACTTAGGAAATGCTGTAATCATGTACTGTCACAAATAAAAAGCTGTCACTGAGGATGAATCTATTCAAAAGGTACGCTTTTGTACTTTTTAGACCGTAAGATGTGCACTTTACCAGTATAGAGCCTTTAAAAAAAAATTCCTTGTGACAAATTACTGTTTATTCTAAATCCAAGATTGTACACTGCAAAAAAGTAGACTCAACTCGAAGTTGTAAGGGAACTAGCTGCAGAGCTTTTTTTGTGTTGACTCAACTTTCGACCCAAGTACTGCACTGCACTCAATTTAAGTCAAGTCAACTCAAAAAATTGTATGTATGTAGTTTGATAAGCAAATTAGCACAATAGTCTAAAAATAATCTTAAGTCTATTATAAAGTTTATCAGAAAAAAAATAGAACGTGATTCATGCTTTTTTTATCACACTTAGGCTTGATTATTGACTGTCAAAATCTTATTGAGCCCATCTGCAATGCGTAAAGAATGCTTTTGCCAATTACGGCATCTCTACATTGGCTGACAGTTGAAAAAAAATTAAATATGAGGTATTTTTGTTTGTTCATTACATTGTCATGCTCTAGAATATATCACTGATCTCCTCCTTTCAAGAAACTGCTCTAGATCATTTTGATTTTCCAATATCATGATGCTCTCTGTGCCTCGAATTTGTCCAAAATTGAAAGGAGACTGAGATTTTCTGATTGCTGACCCCTGGACTGGAATGAATTACCTACATACAGGTGAAGTCAGGATTATTAGCCCCACTCTCTCTTACACAGCAAAAAATGCTTTTCTTACTTTTTTATTATTATTCTATGTTGGTATGTTTGTAGGTTGTCATGTTTTGTACAGCACTTTGGACAGCAGTTGCTCTATTCTTTAGAAATTAAATTGGGTAATAATTTATTTTGATGCTCCATTTGAGCTTTTGTAGACTGTCTGCTTAATATCTGCTGATACTGCTCCTTCAACAGACATTTAACTGACATTAAGAAAGTTTGCAAGTACATGTAAACTTACACTAACCCTAACCTCAAACTAACAGTCTACTTATAATCTAATGAGAATTAGTGGCAATATAACTTAAATCTGCTTTTAGCTGGTCAATTGCAGTCTATTTTAGTTCCTCAAAATAGCAGCGCGCCAGAAATGCACCTCAACACACCTCTTATCAAAACCAGAACTTCCATGAGTCCACAAAGTGGCGCAGATGGATTTACTATTTGAACAATGTGGTGCAAAATGTGAAAATAAGTGTTGTGCAGGTCTGAAAATAGCAACACATAGCGGCAAACACATCTTGCGTCTTTTTGCACCATGTGTATGATAGGAGCCTTAATGTCCCTCATAACCTCTGTAGTTCCATTAAGGCACTTGTTTCCAAGACACAATACAATTTTAAAGGTCCTGTAAACTTAAAATAAAGTTTTTTAGATGTTAGTAAGCGTATTGTACGTTTAAAAGATATCCAGTAGCTAGTGTGCTCCAAAACAGTGACAGTAATTGCATTTAGAAGATATAAACCTACACTACGGCTAATTTAGCTTACTCAATTCACCTATAGCCCAGGTCTTTGGACTGTGGGGGAAACTGGAGCACCCAGAGGAAACCTATGCGAACATGGGGAGAACATGCAAACTCCACACAGAAATGCCAACTGAAACAATCAGAGCATGAACTAGCAACATTCTTGCTGTGGTGCGATCGTGTTAAAATGACAATTAATAATTCACATTTATCCCACCCTCAAGTGCTTCCAAACCTTTTGTTGAACACACAAAAAAAAAATGTTTGAAGAATGATGTTAACCAGGCCCTGACTTCCATAGCTAGGGTTACCAATTTCAATGCAAAATAATAAGGAACGTATACTGTAGCGGGGACCACATCCCCAATCACAGGCCCAATAGCATGCCAGAGAGACTTGGGGTACTGTGCTTTGATTTTAGTGAGCTTGCGCTTGCGTTTAAACGCTGAAACTTTAAGACAAGGGGGTTACCTGGAGAAGCATCTGCCATTAGGCTACTCTTTGTCAAGACTTGACAGACTCCGCTTAAGAAACTCACCCTCACTGGACAAAGACCAATCAAACTAACGATGACACCAAGTATTACGCAATCAAAAGTAAGAAATGAGGCATCTTCATAAACTGAGTGTGAGATAATTTGCATGAAAATCTTCTTAAAAAAAAAAAGATAAATACGGGACAAAACCCTTCCCGTATTGATTCAAAATAGGACATGCAATTTCTTTCTCAAATACGGGACAATTCCATATTTTAAGAGACGGGTGGCAACCCTATCCATAGCACTATGGTAGTTTCAAATTGAAGTCTTCAATATATGAAAGTCTGGGACAAGTGGAGCATGAGAAAATGATGACAGAATTTTTATTTTTGGGTGAACTATCCCTTCAAGTTTCCAAATAAAACAACACATAAATAATATATGAATAATATATTGCATGTGTGATAGCAACAAACATCATTACAGACAGACACAAAATTCAGTTTATAATGCTTATTTCTAGGTTTTATGACTCATTTTGCTCTATTTCACTGTATAACAAAGTGATAAACAGTCGATCTCTGTGTGACTCCTGCACAATATATATATCTTAGCCTTGCATTGATATACCACAGAGAAAGAGTAACATAGAAGAGTTTTCATCTCATGTGCTCTAAAAAGGTCGACTGTGCCCACATTTATAAAGCCTGGTACCAAAAGGCTATAAATAGTCTTTGAGGGCAGCCACTCAGGCAGAATGGCAGATATTTAGCACTGGAAGGCTTTGCATAATGTGCTAGAAAAGACAGTTTAAGATGAGCTATTGAAATGTCCTGAGAACATCCTGAAAAAAAAACCCTGCATTGTAATAAAAATAAACCAAAATCATCAGTATATACAGGACATAATGTTTATGCTGTGCATGCAAAGGCTTTCATATAGTGTTACACTAATCAGTAAACAGCGCACAGTCAATATCACACAGCCTGACAGACAACGTTAGAACACAACATGCTAAAGCAAATTTGATAACACAAGTATATTAATACTGGAAATGTGCGAGTAGACATGATTGTTTGTGTATGTTGTAGTTTCAATACTTACATTGCGCAGCAGATTTTTTCCATTTAGGCTTTGGATGATGGCAAGTGTTTAAGGAATAAATCAGTATTTGTGTTTATAAATGTGTATCAATGCTTCTAATGTGCTTCAAATGTCTCTATATCTGACCGCACGAGTATCTCAGAAAGCCAACGGCCCTTCACCCCTCTTAAACCGCTGCGGCTGTAAATCCTATAAATGATGATTCATGACAGATTGTCTGTCCATGTGATTTCTCATGATGCACAGAATTAATGCATATAGGCCATGCTTCTGCATGTCATATCTTTAAGTTTTCATGGTTCTCATTCAAAACAAGACTTTAATAATGTATCCAAAACATAACTCTCTTTGGTGTTACTTTAATATCATATTTCTGTTTTTATTAGTTTGTATTAATATTTACAATTATTTAACATTTTATATTTTGATGCTATCATCTTAATTTTATACGGATTTAGACATTTTTATTTTAGTTTTAGAATACTAAATGACAAACAAAAATATTTTTTTGGCTTTATTTTCTGTGAAATGTTTAGTATCTGAAACAAATGTCTTAAAAGCTAAAATAAATCTTTTGATATTGACCAGAACTTACAAGAAAACTTACTAAAACTGCAAACAAATGCATTGGGACTATTCACCTTGCAATTTGTGCATAAAATACCCAATGAATTGTATTAAACGTGAAAATTATGTATTTATTTTTCGGCCAGTATGTTGATGATTGGTGTAAAAATCTGTGAAAAATGCATTACTATTTGTATAAATGTGTCTATAGAGTATAACATAAAATATGTATTAAACAGATATTATAGTTAAGAAATAGGTAGAATAGGTATTAAGGTGTTATGGTTGCACACACATATATGAAGATCTATATCTGAAAGACACCAGCAGATGATTTTGCAAAACTAACACAATATAAAAACATTTACTAAGCTGTAGTAAGCTGTAATTTACACATACTGTATATTTAAAAAGACATATTCTCACCTGTGAAAGCAGGAAGTGTGTGTTTACTTTGTTTCTGTGTTTTTTACAACCCTAGGCTGTGAAATGTTGCGGCATCTTGAAGTACACCGATTTTTACTGTGAGTGACAACATGTTGACTGTGCCAAGATGATAGACATATGTGGAGAGACTGAATGTGGTGAGTTCAGACATATTGTTTACACCGTAATAAATGCAGAGTTCCACACAATTGATTCACGCTGCCAACACAAACCAATTAAGTTAACATAACAAAATTAAAGTGGATTCAAACATAAAACAATTGAGCTGTCCCAAAAACAGCTAATTTTAAATATGTAGTTTTAACATATATCTATGTGTAAAATATGCCTATTTTGCTCACTGTAAAATAACTGGTTGTACAATCAGTTCTTTTAAGCCAATTATCTAAGCCAAAACTGTCATGTGATTAATTTATGATGACAACAATGACAGAAAAATATATAAATCTATTGCATACATCCAAGAGCCCATGTTATAAAATATTGTTTAGAAAATAAAATGATTTTTTTCAAATCCATGCTTACTTTTGAATAAAATGGCTAAGCAACATGTCCCTCATTTCTAATAAACATAAATAAAAGTATGAATAAATACATTTGTTTCATTGCTTTGATAAAAAAATGTTTGTGTTTTAAATTAATAGTATTATTAATGTTTTCAATGAAGTTTTCAATAAACAGGAATTTTACTTTTTGTAGTTTAAAGATTATTTTTAAGCAGGGTTTGAAGAACAAATGATTCATTTTAAAAGACAAAGTCATGTCATCACATCAGTAGGTACATAACGATATTCAGTAATGCAAAATATTGTGATAATGAACGATATTATCGTGGACACTTCAAAATGTCAGTGAATAATTACTTATTATTTACACTTTATAAAAACTTGTAAGATCATTCAGGTTTGTGCATTTGCTGTGGTTGTTTATAACAGCACCAAATGCTTAAGGACTTAATAATTTTGATTTTTAAACATAAATATTTTAAATCATTCATATATTGATGTTAGTCTGGACTTCGGCATGTTCAAGATTGCTTAAAAATATTCTAATTCTTTATAAGCCTATTGTGCGCTAACACTTTACAATAAAGATCCGTTTAATAACATTATATAGTTCAATTAAACTGATGATGAAATCTATTTGTAAAGTATTCATCTTAGGTGATTTTCATATTTAGTAAATGTTTAACTATTAAAAATCCAAGGTCGTAGCTGTTTTAAGTTGAGCTTTTGAACCAACATAATTTTTGTAGCATTCGTAGTTAATTCTCACTGTTGATGTTAGTTAACTGATGTTGTCTAATGAGAACTTATAGTAAAATGTACTTCACTAAATTTCATTTCTTTGAAATATTTGCTTACTCTGGGCATTTACATAAAAACACACTGTTCCTTTTAATATTACTATTTAAAGTAACCGAGTTTCGCAGACAATATTTTGATATCATAATAAATTAAGCGTACTTGTCAACCACTAAAGAAGCAATATGTACACACAATTCAGTATTTTATATACAAATATGTGTACACACACACCTAATGACACAAACTAAACAAACACAAGCTAAGATAAACACCTAATGACACAACCTAAACTAACACAAACAACTATACTAATGCAGATAATGTTGCTTTTCCTTCCAGCAGGCATGCCAACCACCCATTGCATCAGAACTTTAATCACCAAATCTGCACAGTGGGTTGTTATCAGATTACGGGATAATCCAGTCCACATTGAGAAATCACAACAGCGGAGACGCACTATGTCATGTCAGTTTTTGGCCTTGTTGTTTTTCATCGTGGAAAAGCTCAGTAAACGTGCCACCCATTGCAGTAATGAAGAATGGGAAATGAGGGTGGCAGCTTTACTCAGGTGCCAAGTTTCCATGCTGGACCACCACGCATGGCGAAATGGGTTAATCTGAAACAGTCTGACAGACCAGCCTGACCTGTTTACTAACCGCCGCATCCTGGGCCTGTGACTGCCCTCCATAGGCAACAAACAGAAGCACATCTCTGAATAAATGTCACAACATATCATGCACTTTTAATCACACTTCAGCATAAAAACAACACTGAGAGGGATGAACATGAAGGGATTGCTGGAATTGTTTTTCCTGAAATTACGAAAGGATGGAGATGGTAATTTAATGATGTAGTCGATTAATGGTATATATACAGCTATGGAGAGTTTTTTTATATATTCTATGAAGGTCTGCCTTCTAAATCTAAAATAAAATCAATGTCTTTTTAGAGCATTTTCATTTATTCTTTAGAAAAGGGCATTTTCTCGAAAATCTTTAATTTGTTGATATTAAAAATGTATTTTATTTATTCATTCTGTTTCTTTTCGGTTTAGTCACTTTATTAATCTGAGGTCGCCACAGCGGAATGAACCACCAACTTCTCCAGCATATGTTTTATGTAGCGGATGCGCTTCCAACTGCAACCCATCACTGGGAAAAACCCATACACACTTATTCACATACATACATTACGGACAATTTTAGCCTGCCCAATTCACCTGTACCACATGACTTGTGGCAGAAACCGAAGGAAACCCACGCAGACATGGGGAGAACATGCAAACTCCACACAGAAACGTCAACTGACCCAGCCGAGGCTCGAACTAGCATCCTTCTTACTTTGAGGCAAACGTGCTACCCACTGCGACACTATGCAGCCAAAAATCTGGCTTATTAATGCAAATATTAATTCTTTACATTAAAGTTAGAACACTGTACTGTTCAGAAATGATTATAAACATGTCTTAACGTATACGACATATCATAGGTTTATCTCCACATCCTTATTATACTGTAAGTTCTGCGAACCACAGCTTCCAGATACCTTTTTACATATGATGTGGGAATGTGGGGATTCGGTGCTGGAAATTTTATTTAAAGTTACAAAAATTTGTTTCCCCAAAGATCTTGATTTGTTATTTTTGAATGATAACTCTCAATTTCCCCTTAAATGCAAAGGTCCGTAAATTTTGGTTAACTGCTTCAACTGCTACAAACAAAATGTTGGTACAGCGGTGGAAACCCCCTCATGATCTCTCTGTAAGCACTGGTTACATTCACTATTGGAAATCCTTGGATCAAGCATGCTAAACTGGACATTCTGATGGTGTGGAAAATCTATTTATGTCACTTCTAAGAAATCTTGGACACTTAACCCTCATCTGATATTACGAATGTCAAATTTAAATATAATTTTTAATTTATAATAGCTTGGTCTAAACTACAGTTTTTCTGTGTTTCCTGATGTGCATATAATGGGATGGGGAGATTGGGGATATATATGGGGTAATAGCTGTTTGAAAGTATTTTTCTATCTGACTTTAAAAATAATTTCATTTTTGGAAATAAAAACTGAATTACAAAAATAATAATAAACATGTCTGAAACATGTCATCTTTTCCTGGTATTTTTTTATTATTATTTATTTAATTTAAAATCTGGATGAAATGTCATCACTAGTTTACAAAATAAAACAAAAATGACACAAGCAAATATATAAAATATACAGAGAAAGTAAGAATTTTCCATAGTTATGTATGAAAAGATTAAATGCAAAAACCTCTAAATGCCAGTTATTATTTTCACCTAAATTAGCATTTTTCTGCGACTCCTGTGTGTGGACCCAGTGTTTTTACTTTCATAGTGACTAATTAGTTATTTTCATAGCCTTTAAAAAGAAATAACGAAATATAAAAATAGAGGTTTAGAAGTTTTTGCATCTGAACTCTTCATATACAGTTGAAGTCAGAATTATTAGCCCCCCTGAATTATTAACACCCCTGTTTATTTTTTCCCCCACTTTCTGTTTAACGGAAGGAAGATTGTTTCAGCACATTTCTAAACATAATAGTTTTAAAAACTTATTTCTGATAACAAATTTATTTTATTTTTGCCATGATGACAGTGAACAAATATTTTACTATATAAGACACTTCTATACAGCTTAAAGTGAGATTTAAAGGCTTAACTATGTTAATTAGGTTAACTATGCAGGTTAGAGTAATTAGGTAAGCTATTGTATAATGATGGTTTGTTCTGTAGATTATCGAAAAAAAAATTTATTTAATAATTTTGTCCCAAAAATGGTGTTTAAAAAATTAAAAACTGCTTTTATTCTAGACAAAATAAAACAAATAAGACTTTCTCCAGAAAAAAAATATTATCAAACATACTGTGAAAATTTCCCTGCTCTGTTAAACATCATTTGGGAAATATTTAAAAAAGTTAAAAAAAGTCAAAAGGGGGCTAATAATTCTGACTTCAACTGTATGTTTTGGTATATATTAATAGGAAACACGTGCATAACAGAAAAGCAGAATCTTTATAATAGGGTTGGAAAGAAAGTAGAATAACTGATTAACCATAAGAAGACTAATGCAATAAACCGGTTTACAAGAACTCATCATTATACAAGACCAAAACAAACAAAAGGCGAAAATGTGAAATGTATTTTTATTAATCTATCAATCTAATTGTGATAAGAATCATTAAATTTAATGTTTTCACTTAAATTTTAATCAAAGTTTGGGTAGTTTTGGTTTTTATTTTGTAATAAATATTCTTTATATGCCACAGTCACATCATTCTACAGCCAAAGACCGGTTACTCACTGAAGCTAAGCAGGGCTGAGCCTGGTCAGTACCTGGATGGGAGACCACATGAGAAAACTAGGTTGCTGTTGGAAGTGGCCTAAATGAGGTCAGCAGAGGGCGCTTAACCCGTGAGTCCTAATGCCCCAGTATAGTGAAGAGGACACTAAGTCAGTCAGTGAGCACTGTCTTTCAGATGAGACATTAAACTGAGGTCCTGACTCTCTGTGGTCATTAAAAATCCCATGGCACTTCTCGTAAAGAGTAGTCTTGGCCAAATTCCCTCCATCGGCCCATACCCATCATGGCCTGTGGCTGCTGTCGCATCATCCAAGTGGATGCAGCACACTGGTGGTGGTGTGGAGAGACCCCTCTCTCATGATTGTAAAACCCTTTGGGTGTTTGGCCATACACAATAAATGTGCTATATAAATACGCACATTATATTATATATAAAATTACATTTTTATATATAAATATTTTAACAGATTTAAAAGATTGATTGACTTTACATTCACTTTTACATTTAATATCTAATATCATGCAGATTGTGTTGTTTTTAAAGATGTCACTTTATAAACAATAATGGCGTTTATGAAAAAAATCCTATGCTTTATTTTCCTGTTTTCAATCTTTTAAAGGAATTCCATCAAGTCTAGACACTTGTATTTGTAAGCTGAGCAGATATCCTTTATAACAGTGAGCTGTAATGTTCAGACTGATGAAACGGTACAGTTTCCGTTTTAGTTTTGACTATAATAATCATAGTGCCTCAGGCATTAGCTCGATGTCTAATCTATAATCCAAAAAAATACACTGTATTCAATCCAATTATTAGTTCAATTGTACATGTATATACTGCCACTGCATTTCCAAATCTCCTGTATACATTATAATGGCCTACTTCTGTCTCATTCATGTGCTGCGCAGTTTATAATGCTGTTGCGTATTTAATCCACAGATATAGCCATAATGGTCACAGACTCAAAACTGCATGTCTGTGATAGAGGGAGCCCTTTACTGCAAAACTTTTACACATGTTTAAAACTGGCTATGAGGGATAAACTGCTTAATTTTACAGATATGATTTAGATGGAAAAATGGGAACACAAGTATAAAGGTGTACAAATCTAACCCTTGTCTACACTGTAACAAATTAGGGTGCCACACAATTCATTCCTGCTGTCCCAACACAAATCGATTAAGTTAACTAAACAAATTTGGTTGGACTGAACATAAAACAATTAAGTTGTCCCAAAAAACCTCAAGGCTTGTGTCGTTTCAGCTCATTTTAAATAAGTAGTATGAACAAGCAGCTAAAATCCCTCTGTCAAATCAGAAACTGGAAGCAAATAGAAATGCAGAAATGCATCTGCACATCTCCAGGATTTCGAGCACAAGGGCAGGTAAAAACAGCGGTCCACAAATGGTCCAAGTTACTGTTAAAATTGTGAATTTGTGGCACAAGCTTGTTTGATTTACCTCTGCAACATGCTTGTCCCCTACACCCCTATTTGCTCATTACGTTCCTCTGACTCTGGCCTTCTTGCTGTCCCTCGGTACCGCCTCTTTTCAACAGGGGGGCAGGTCATTTAGTGTTATTAAACCCAAACTCTGGAACTCTCTACCATGCTCAAACTGTTCTGTAAATAATATCTCAGAATTCAAATCTTTACTTAAAACTCACTTAGTTTCTGAATGCTTTACTTCTGATCTGCCAAACTGACCAATTTATTTGATCCACCTGCACTCTGATTATTTGTCTCTTAGGTCTTGTTTTGTATTTCCAGTTAGTTATATTTGACTTCCTGTATTTGTGAACATAATGTTGTCTCTTCTTATGTCTGCTTATCCGATATCTTTTTGTTACATTCTTTGTAAAGTGTCCTTGAGCTCTGGAAAGGCGCTATATAAATAAAATGTGTAATTATTAATATTATTATAACTATAATAATAATAATTATTATTATTATTACTATTATTATTATTTTTGATTTGTAAACCATCAAACATACAGATAGCATTTGTACGCGATGAAGTTAATTTTATGACAGGAGACAGGACACGTGTTTGGGTTTACAGCTCTCACATGGACACAACGCTGAGATACACACACCATAATCACATCAACTTTTTACACATGGGCATTTGTTTATGTTTTTACTCTGATACTTCTGATATAATATATATACTCTATTCATGTACATTTTAAAATCATAAAATTAACAAAATATTTGAGTTAAGCATTAATGAATTAATAGTGAAAATTTTTTTTCTTCTATAATATGTCAATCAGAGGGTCAGAGAATATTGTATTATATTTCAAAATATTATAAATATTCATTATTAAAAACTACATATATTAATGCCAAAGTCTAAAATAAAAAATGTGTATGTATAATAAACATAACAACAAACAATAGAAAGGTCAAAAGTGCACAACAGTAAAACTTTAAATACAGTGAGACAAGCAAATATAACATATCTAATTCAAAGTTATTAAACTAAGTCAAGCTATTAATAAAAATACAATACGGCATTAAAATAACACTGCTGTAGTTATACTTTCAAAGACTTTACTTTAAAGACTAAGCTGTTATATTTTAGGCAGATGACACCAGACTTGACATGCAAATTCAAAGACAGATTTACATTTACACATTTAAAATCATGCAAAGTTTCTGATCTGTATATAAAGATGATATTTTGTTACATTTATAAATGCCAGTCTTCTTGCAAAATACACTATACATCTTAAAGCATAGTTAAAGAATCTGCTAGAGAAGCTTTATCATGTCTAGACACACATGTATTTGTAAACTGATCAGATATCCATCATTCCAGTGTTTAGAGTGTTCCTCCGGGTCATGGGACGGCATCACTCCTCTCTCTAAGTCTCTTCCCAATAGTCTATTCAAGTCCCGGTCACCAAACTCTAAATTTAGCACGTCACCGGGCAGATTCATTCTCAGGTTTACTTGCTGTTAGCTATTCTTCTCTTTAATGGCTATAATATGAATGTGTTCACATTTAAGAACACTCTCCTGTCAATCAAACACCTTCTGTGACGCTCAGTAACTGACTTTCACATGAATTTGAAGAGTGCTGACAAATACAAACTGTGCTAACAAACCATCAGATGGTGACAGATTACCTATTCACCTTACTTAACATCTACATCTGGTTAAAGCCCTTGACTGTAACAAAATGAAACAAAAAAATATACTGTCATACTCTATCAACAACCGTCTGCAAATGAAGTTTCAAACTGAGGTTCAAAGACTTTAAATTCTCTGTTGAACAAAATGAGAGAGAGAGAGAAGAGAGAAAAAAAAGACTGAGATAGTCATATTATTTAAATATGTTAATTGAATTTTTATTACAAGTGTTTTACTTGTCTCCCATTTATATCGAAGGTGATATTTAGCCGCACCATATTGGTGTTTGGTAACATAGTTTTTTGAGGTGAGCTGTTAGCTCAACTCTCAACTCCCAATCTGGAGGACTATTACAAATGTATTCTCATAACTAATTGATTATGCATGCAAAAAAATAACTCACTCTAAACTGTTTTACTGATTTCAATTCAAATCCCAGGATTTTGCCATTTTAAAAGTAAAAATGTAAAATATAAGTTGTAAATATTTGATTACTGTAATAGAAAGTAGAAAAGACAAACAAATAATCTGTAAGATAAACAAAAATTAACATTGTCAAGCTAATTCTGGCTTACTTTTTATCTTTATTACAATATACCATCAGTTATTCACTTTAATAACAATTGTTTTACTACAAATAAAAAATGTTATTGTAATTAAACCATGGTCGCCACAAATCAACCACGGGTTTAGCTACACTAACCACAGTTTAACTGTAGTATTTGTAGTTAAGCTGTGTTTATACAAATGATAATTACTGTGCTAAAACACTGATACCACAATAACAACCCAAGGTTAATCTGAGTAAAGAAACAATTATTGTTAATTGACAGTCCAAATATGCCTTTATGCATTAAATAAGTCTTTATAAAATAAATAGCATCACATCTGGGGGTCCTTGGCACACAAAGCCCTGGTCTAAATGAAATCACTTTGTTTATCAATATACAGCCTATACAATATAAACGCAAGAGGACACAAATAAACAATTTTTTGTATGATAGCACTTTTTATTAAATAACTACAGGCTGTTACAGACTGCGCTCAAATTTACTAGACTATCAATTTTGTATATATTTTTTTAAATTTCTCACAAATGCAAGTGCTAAAATAATATGTTATTTTCTAACAAATCTATGTGCTTATAGATCTTTACATGTCAAACATGCTCACATACCAGACCCTCGTCGGTAAGAACGTTATTTGAACATGAACATATTAAACATATATTAAACATATTCATCAATGAATGTTGTTATTTATTTGTTACAAACAGTTTGAGAGTTAGGACGTTTATATGAAAGACAAAACAAACGTATAAAGTTTCATTCAGTGACTGAAATGCCAAAGGTAACGCTGAAAGCAACAAACAACATGCAAAAACTCCATCCGCATGTCAAAGTCTTACCAGTAGATGAGCGAAAGTCCATCAAAACGCTCGAGCTCTCTCCCCCGGGGATTCAAATAGGACATTGCATCCAAAAAGAAACGTGGAGGTTGAAATAGTCTGCTCTGAAAACGGAATTAAAAGCTGCCTGTGAATATTACCGCCAGACACATCACATCACCGCGACTTCATGTCATGCTGTTGGAGTCGCAGCCTTGCTCAAGAGTCAGCGCTCATTCAGCATCAAATCAATGATACAGCAACTGCCAGGCGAGAGAGAGACTCAACCATGCCAGTTTCTAATCTGTAAGACACGTGGTTTTCATGCTGACCTGGCCGTCTGCTAGACAAAATCTACATCTTGTCGACAAACCAAACCCCTCTGGTCACATTACTTTGACTTTTCAGGTAATGTCTGAATGCGTGTTATAAGATGTGAGAGTCCCAAACTCACTGTTGCTGCATCTGACAACTCCGTACCGAGAGGACGTTTTAGGGCATCTTGTTTCATAGACAGGTAACTAAGCTTTGAAGCAGGCGATTAATATACAGAGATATGAGATTATAATTTGTGAATGTGTGCAGTCAGTCAGAGGTGAAGCCTATGACCGTTCAGCTTCAGGTAACTGAGATTAATGGTTCCGCTGCTAAACCGTCCTGAGAGATCCGCTGCACTGCAGCCTAAACACCAGCGGGGTTTCCAATTTCCTCACGTAGACGATTGTTTGTAACGCCAATGTGTCTCTGTAGCTTCATACTATAAGCTGAATTGAAACCTGTGTCTACATTTGATATGTTGGTGCATCACTCTTATGCTTAGTTATCAGAATCAAGTATGCAAAAAGATTTGTAGTATTACAAGCAATAAAAAATACAGTGAAGAATGAACCAGTCATATTTGGTTTGTGATTTAAAACTTCTGTCATAGATCTTCCATTCATACTTGCAGAATCTAAATACATTGGAAAAAACAGAACAGCAAAACATTTGTCTTGTCATATTAAATTAATTGCACTGAAAAAAAATATTCAAAGAGGATTCCTTGGATTTTCCCAGAGATGGGTTGCGGCTGGAAGGGCATCCGCTGCGTAAAAACTTGCTGGCTAAGTTGGCGGTTCATTCCGCTGTGGCGACCCCGGATTAATAAAGGGACTAAGCTGACAAGAAAATTAATGAATGACTGAATGATTCCTTGGATTTACTAAATTTTATAGAGTTAAGTGGTTGTAAACAAATTTTTGGGCTGAATTTAAACAAACAAATTAAGTTGAACATTTCTAAATTTAATTTGTTTGTTTAATTTAACACATATAAATTGTTTGCAACAATTTTGCATAAATCATGTAAAATTAGTAAAAGGTTTTTTTTTTTTTTTTTACCTTATTCTCTTTTACTGTTCAAAACCACAGCACTGATTTACCTTTCTTTAAGCTATTAATGTACTGAATTAAATTTAGAAACTTTCAGTCTAGTAAACTTGTTAAGGCAACCATTTTATCTAATTAAATAAGGGAAAAAAGCATACATCCCTTGCATTGACAGAGTTTTCAGCGCTCCAGATCAATGAAATTTAGAGTGGTTTGAGGGATGTTCCATCTAACCAGTTGTATCTGGATGCAGCCTTTTTGATGCAAGCTGAGACTGCATCACTCAGTGATGCAATGTCAGACACAATGCACTCAAATGGAGCTAGTGACGTCACTGTGAAGGGTATGGTTAGGGGTGGGGTTAGGTGAGCCCGTTAAAAAGCATCTATTACATAGTGAATTGTGATAGGCCATTGTTTCATTAATATTTAACCATAGCATATTCACATGTTGTAGACAGCAAAGCCCCACCTTCTATTTGACTGATCTCAGTTGAATGACATTAGAAGGCTGAGTCAGACCAGCACAAATATATGAATAATACAACGTTTTGTCATGGTGATGCGGTGGTGCAGTAGGTGCTGTCGCCTCACAGCAAGAAGGTTGCTGGTTCGAGCCTCGGCTGGGTCAGTTGGCGTTTCTGTGTGGAGTTTGCATGTTCTTCCTGTGTTCACATGGGTTTCTTCTGAGTGTTTCGGTTTCCCCCACAGTAAACAATGCGTTACAGGTGGATTGGGTAGGCTAAGTTGTCCATAGTGTATGAGTGTGAATGAGTGTGTATGGATGTTTCCCAGAAATGAGTTGCAGCTGGATTTAGCAGCTGCTGTGTAAAAACATGTGCTGGATAAGTTGGCGGTTCATTCTGCTGTGGCAACCCTGGATTAATAAAGGGACTAAGCTGAAAAGAAAATGAATGAATGAACTTTTTGTCATCCCATTAAAACCAGAGCAGCATCTATATCAAATACTGAAGTCAGGGAAAGGACAATTAGACCAATTCTAATTAGTGGGGGGACTTGTTCTTCTGTGTATATTGTCCTGTGTTGAATATGTCCACAAAAGCAATGGTCACTGTGACTGTTTTAGTTTAGTTTCTGTTTCACTTGGTTTGACATGGTATAATTACAATATAAAATGCTCTGTTGTGTCAATCCAAATGTGGGTAAAATATTAACAAACCCAACCTTCACTGTAAAAAAAAAAAAAACAATTAGTGGACTATACATATTAAAAAAATGAGTAAATCCGTTGCTTTAAAATGATTAAGTAAACAAAGTATGAGCATAAATATAACACTTAAGTTACACCAGGTTTACTAATCACTTTTTACAGTCTAGGTTACAGCTAGGCAAGGCAATGCAAGTTTATTTATATAGCACATTTCATACACAGTGGCAAATCAAAGTGCTTTACATAAACAAGAGTAAAAAAAGACAGGTATAACAAAATAAAAACAAACAAACAATAAAATGATTAAATGCTTGGTTATAAATGTCTTTTAATTTACAAACATTGTGGTTGGAACAATGCAAAAATATTAGTATGTTACATTTTAAACTAGAGATCATTCCTATCATTCATTCATTCATTTTTCTTTGGCTTAGTACCTTTATTCATCAGTGGTCGCCATAGCAGAATAAACTGCCAACTTATCCAGCATATGTTTTACACAGCGGATGCCCTCCCAGCTGCAACCTAGTACTGGGAAACATCCATACACATTCAGTCACACACATACACTACAGACAACTTATTCAAATCACATATACACATGTTTTTGGACTAATGACAACCCGGAGCATGGGGAGAACATGCAAACTCCACACTGAAATGCCAACTAGCTCAGCCGGGACTCAAACCAGTGACCTTCTTGCTGTGAAGCAACAGTGCTAACCATTGAGCCACCGTGTCACCCCTTGAGCCTATCACTTAAAGAAAAACACTTCAGTTTAGTTTATTGGCCATCATTATAAGACGATTAAGACAATGAAGCAATGATATGATGATCAAGAAATGTCCTTAATATTGTTTAGCTTCGACACGTGTGCTCTCCGTTATTTTGTTCTTTTAAACAGTGCTTTTCAAACTTTTAATCACCTTGGACATTCTTTTGTTTAAAACTATTTTATTTGAAACTTTTCCATGGACCCACTGGCACTCCTTTTGCGTGGGACCTGAGCATAAAAACCATTCCAAAACTTAGAGGTGTTGTTCAGAACCTGAAACATGTTTTCCAAGCCTCAGTCAAAACTATTCGACTCCCCCTAGCGGTGAGGTTTGGTACTTTGCAGAAAAGTAAACATGCATTGCTGTCTATTGAAGGTGAACTTTCTGTTCCTGGAGGACCATTGTCATGTAGAGTTTAGCGCTAACCTTAATTAAACATACCTGACAAAGCAAATCAAGGTCTTCAGGCCCACTACAAACTTCCAGGCATGGAACGGAACAGTTCTGCACTAATCTGACAGATTTAGTGAGACATCAGCTAGTAGGCCTACACCATCCCATCTTACACACTCAGTATTGAAGTGTGTCACAGGTCGCAGAAGACTGGCATTTAATAAGAATGTTGCAAATGTGCCTCACTCAGGTTTTAGAGTAAGTGATACTGCCTGACAAAGAAAACAATCACTTCATAGGGTTTAGTGCCATGGTTCATTTAGTGGCACGGTGACTACAGTGCTTGACATTCTTTGAATGAGATCACGGTGTGAGGTGGAAAATGACAGAAAGAGTGACTGAATGGGTGTGGCTGCATGTTTCAGATAGTATAGTAGATCAGTGTGCATTACTGTTGCTCTGTCATCATTCCTCCTTATCTGTAAGGCAATGTTCCTTTCTGTCTTAAGCAAGCCGAGGAGAATTACAGCGTTTGATGGCAGATTCCCTAAAGAGACACTTTTAACAACACATCTTATTAGTCACAACACAATGACTTCTTTAAAAGCATGTTTAACACTCTTTTTCATGATAATAAATGTCTGGGGCCAGGCAGGATTGGCTGGTTTTTCTCCGAGCCTCCCCGTTCCAGAATGTAGGTGGGGCTGCACGGTTTGCAGTGTTGGACCCGGCCGAGCAGGTTCCGCTCATTCTTGACTTGGGTGTGGTTGTCACCTGTATGTGCCAATGCCACTCCATTACAGGTACAGGTTGCGCTGACAGCTGCTCTCAGCTGTACGATTCTCCAATCAGATATTCCAGTCTACTGAGACCAAAAAAAAAAAAAAAACACAAGCAAATTCTGACAGGGTGAATGGGGTGATTAGGCAACGGTGGCTGATAATCATTTCTCTGTTGGGGATTTGAGACCATGGCCAGTCTGGTTTGCTAAACTGTGGCTGTGCCATAACAGGATTGCTGCAACACAGCAGTTTTGTGTGTCAGAGGGTCTTTGGGAGGTTTTCAAACTCACTGAGCCTTGGCTTTCCTGCTTTGTGCGCAGAGGATTCGGACATTCTCTGGACTCACTCTGCATGCCCTAAAGAGAGCTCCTGAACCATAGGCAGATGTAGTTGTGCTGTGACTCAAATATACTAAGAAATCTTTGGTATGTTGTACAGAAACAGGAACACTGTATTCAATATGTACAGTAACAAAAACAAACAAAAGATGCAGTCAAATTTACTTCTGCTGCTTTTTAAGGAATCTAATCATTTCAGTTGGAATGGATGTAGGAATTTTGGATAAAAGGGTGAAATGTTTCACTACTTGGAGTTTGCATTGTGAATTTGCAGTACTGACCAACAGCATTCTGCTTGGTTTGACTTACGTGTGCATGTGCTTTGTTCCTCACTGATGACAGTGAATGATGGACCTTTTTTGACTTAGCGCACCTTAACAATGTGAAAAATGTAGAAAATGGGGAGTTTGGAGTCTGAGTCTGATTTGTACCTGTTTGACAAAGCCAAGCTATGGTCACATAGTCTAATGTAGTTCAATGACATAATCATGATTACAATGTTAATTGGACTAAGCATTAACATGAGGAATACTATATTCTGATTGAATTCGAACTGTAGTCAATTCAAGTATAAATACTTACCTTACTTATACTTACTTTATAATAATTATGTAATCATAAGCTCTAAATTTGATAAGACATACCTTTAGACTTATAGCAGAAGGTCTGGACTCAATTGCAATTTTAGAGGATGGCTAAAAGACTTGTAAAGAGACCACCAGAAAAAGAAACGTGAGGTAGATGTCCCTACTCCCTACAGCAACAGAGTGCATTTACCAGTGTTCACGGGCATTTTATGGACAGTCATTTTGATAAAAATCCACATTTCTTTCCATGCAGATTTGCCATAATTGAGCAACAAAAGCTGCTTGCTTTGGTGGACTGTGTTGTCTGACAATGAAAGCATGAAAATATGTTATGAGAAATATGCTTTTGTGTATTTGGCTAAGGTCAATAAATAGTAAATGCATGTAAATAGATGATATGACATGCTGATTATGTAAGACAAGTGGTTTAGCGCAATACTGTCTACTCTAAAGACACTAATAACCTTACATTGCTAATAAATTAAATTTTTTGATCATTGTACAATTATGATTGTTTTAACAAGGTGAATAAAGAATAATGTAGAAAAATGTGTGGCAAAGTAAATAAATAAGTGTACTTATTGGCTTGCAGCTTCCTCAAAATTTACTGAAGACATGTAGTGAAAATTGTACATCAAAAGGGGTGGACAGTTTACATTATTGCATTTGCTGGAGTTTCCCTTTCAGATGCAAAAGTTATGGGGGTAGAGTATTTAAATGAAATAAACTGAAATAAACTGCTCGTTAACACAAATTACTAATCACATACTGTAGCAGCTACTCAATGCATTTAGGCTCGTAAACATGGTCAAGACGCTCTGCTGCAGTTCAAACTGAGCATCATAATGTGGAAGAAAGGTGATTTATGTGACATTAAACATGGCATGGTTGTTGGTGCCAGAAACTGCTGATCTACTGGGATTTTCACGCACAACCATCTCTAGTGTTTACAGAGAATGGTCTGAAAAAAAGAAAATATTCAGTGAGCAGCAGTTCTGTGAACGCAAATGCCTTGTTGATGCCAGAGGTTGGAAGAGAATGGCCAGACTGGTTCCAGTTAAAAAGGCAACAGTAACTCAAATAACCACTCGTTACAACCGAGGTATGCAGAAGAGCATCTCTGAATGCACAACACATCCAACCTTAAGGCGCATGGGCTACAGCAGCAGAAGACCACACCAGGTGCCACTCCTGCCACTCCCGTCAGCAGGAAACTGAGGCTACAATTCACTCAGGCTCACCAAAATCGGACAGTAGAAGATTGAAAAAACATTGCCTGGTCTGATGAGTGTCGATTTCTGCTGTGATATTCAGATGGTAGGGTCAGAATTTAGTATAAACACCACAAAAGCATGGATCTAACCTGCCTTGTATTAACAGTTCAGGCTGGTGGTGGTGTAATGGTGTGGATATTTTCTTGGCACACTTTGGGCCCATTTGTTGCGTATCATTGAGTATCGTGTCAAAGCCACAGCCTACCTGAGTATTGTTGCTGACCATGTCCATCCCTTTATGACCACTGTGTACACATCTTCTGATTGCTCCTTCCAGCAGGATAACATGCCATGTCATAAAGCGCGAGTCATCTCAGCCTGATTTCTTGAACATGACAATGAGTTGTACTGTATTCAAATGGCCTCCACAGTCACCAGACCTCAATCCAATAGAGCACCTTTGGTGGAACGGGAGATTTGCTTAATGGATGTGCAGCCGACAAATCTGCAGCAACTGTGTAATGTTATCATGTCAATATGGACCAAAATCTCTGAGGAATATTTGCAGTACCTTGTTGAATCTATGCCACAAAGGATTAAGACAGTTCTGATTGCAAAAGGGGGTCCAAGTACTAGTCATGTGTACACAATAAAGGGTCTGGTTAGTATATATGCGTAACTGATGAATCTTAATGTAAGTGGAAGAAAGTGTCTCTACACTCTAAAGAACAATTAGTTAACTTTACTTAAGTAAGTAAACCCTTTGTGTTAATATTATTAGGTACATGTGCACAATTCTCAGAAATCAACTTAACAGTTTGAAGTTACAATGGGTTTGCTCGCTTTTTAAGTAAAGTCAACTTGTCCTTTTAAAGGCAACGCACTTTATTTTGACCAAAGTACTACTAATACTAAAGTAAACTGTTTGCTTTTACAGCGTATACAAGCTGGACGAGGCCAAACAAAAACGACTATATCCACAATTCGATATGATAATGTTAAAGCATTTACAGTATGAATAATTTCTCTGGCCTGACTGAAACAGACCCTTTAAAATAATAACCTTTCTTGACCTCGCACTAAAACCGCACTTAAAATGGCTGTAAAAGTTCCACTTTGACCTAAAAAAACAGGATAAGTAATCTGCCGAAAGAACCCAAGTGTCACTTTTATCTACAAGAGAGACAGGTGTAAACCAAGACTTCACAACCGAAGTGTATCCCCTTTAGAAACAAAAACTCTAAAGTCTCGTTGTCATCAACACTCTCTTAGCATACCACAGCGGATAGCTGGCATATTTCCATTAGATGGTTTCTAGGTGCACTTCTAGCCATATGGTACTAGAGAAACTGTGCGACACACCTTCAGAGGCTAGAAAATGCTGTTTGTGTGTTTAACAAAGCAGGTGCCGACACTCCTGCCATTGAACCTTAAATCTTCACACCCGGAAAAAACGACACTCCTCTTTTATTTAAAACCCGAAGATTGATTAAGTAGTGATTTCTATATTATATGAATTTATTATTTTAACATAATGGCTCTTTTAGGATCAAATCAGATGTTTGACCACAATAGTTCTTCTGTTAATGGATCTAGGTGTGAAATGCATGCTGTAGAACAGCGTGTTTTAGTTGATATCCCACAACTACCTGTTTGAAATACTTTAGTCTCTCCACCCATGTTTGCATAATGCACCTTGCACTCAGAGACATGCTCAGTGCAACATATTTACACACCCAATAGTCTGTACTATATGTTAAACGCAGACAAGTTTCTCCTGGGGCCTGAAGGAGAGTGAACTTTCATTTGTACCCCCCTTGACCCTCCCCCAACACCAAGAAATCTATATATCGGTGGCTTATTGCGCATAAACGTGTCATTAGTCATTTGCATAGGGTGTGTTGAGTTCCAATGCAGGCCCATCCTGGCAGAGGAATGCTAAAAAAACTCACACACACAAATGGACTAAGATACTTTAGGTCTCAACCCTGAACTGTGTTCACTTTATGATCCACGAATGTCAGTCAGGAGCTCAGCTCACCTCTATTCCTCACCTGTCTTACAGCATGTGGGTGTGTGAGGGAATTCCATCCTTTTAACCTTTTCTTACATTCCTGTTTTCAAACCCACTGCAAATGCGCATCATTCATTATCAGCGGGGCATGCAAATGTCTATTCATTTGCATGAAATGTGTTGACAAATTAATTCCTTGACATTTTCACTTGTGTAGGATGAGTGGAATGTGACAACACCAGTTGAAGATACAAGCACATCTGGGAGAAGAAACTGCAGGGAGAAGATGGACATGATACATGTCACTCATTCTCGCGTCTGATCCGCAGGTGGTTTTGTTTGTGAATGATGCTTGAGTAGGTTTGGCTTCATGACAGTATTAATGCAGAAGTTAATATTTAAGCCTTTGGAATGGACTGTGTTCACTTGTAGCCAATTTAACACAAGGACGGCACACTGTAGCTTATCTGTGGGCATTCCTTTAAAGTAGTGATATCACAGTGCCGTGCGGCTATATTCATTATCTCTGTAGTAAGATAGCGCTGTAGCACGTTTCTTGTCTTCTGTCATGGGAGACATTATGGAGGCTGATGTTACAGTTATTAACTGGCTCTCGCTATTTTTTGACTTTTGCAAATGGTGTTTTAGTGCAAGGGGTGACACGGTGGCTCAGTGGTTAGCACTGTCACCTGACAGCAAGAAGGTCGCTGGTTCGAGTCCCAGCTGGGCCAGTTGGCATTTTTGTGTGGAGTTTGCTTGTTCTCTCTGTGTTTGAGATAAAAGACATGCTATACAGGTGAATTGAATTAACTGAATTGGCCATAGTGTATATGTGTGAATGCAAGTGTGTATGGGTGTTTCCCAGTGTTAGGTTGCAGCTGGAAGGGCATCCGCTGCGTAAAACATATGCTGAATAAGTTGGCGATTCATTCTGCTGTGGCAACTTCTTATTAAAAAAGGGACAAGGCCAAAAAGAAAATTAATTAATGAATTTTAGAGAATGGGCATGCAAGCTTTTTAACCACGAAAGCAGCCAAATAATATAGCATGCAAAACTTATTTATAATGAACAAGATGTTAAAACAATATTATTCTTGCACTAAGAAGGTCTAATCCTCGGCTCAGTTGGCGTTTCTGTGTGGAGTTTGCATGTTCTCCCTGCGTTCGTGTGGGTTTCCTCCGGGTGCTCCGGTTTCCCCCACAGTCCAAAGACATGTGGTACAGGTGAATTGGGTAGGCTAAAGTGTATGAGTGTGTGTGTGAATGTGTGTGTGGATGTTTCCCTGAGATAGGTTGCGGCTGGAAGGGCATCAGCTGCTTAAAAGTGTGCTGGTTAAGTTAGCGTTCATTCCACTGTGGCGACACCGCATTAATAAAGGGACTAAGCTGACAAGAAAATGAATGAATGAATAAGAAGAAATACTGGAGGAAAATGGAATTGATTTAGTTTGTACCAAGCTTAAAAAAGGAATTTTTTCTAGACACTATCAACAACACTTTTATTACATTTAAAATGTACTTTTTTAAAGATTCATTCATTTTCTGCCACTTTTCTGGGATTCGGGTCGGGGGCAGCAGTCTTAGTTGAGAACCCCAGACATCCCTCTCCCCAGACACTTCCTCCAGCTCCTCCGGGGGATCTCGAGGCGTTCCCAGGCCAGCCGAGAGACATAGTTTCCCCAGTGTGTCCTAGGTCTTCCCCGAGGCCTCCTCCCAGAACACCTGGAACACCTCCATAGGTAGGCGTCTAGGAGGCATCTGAAACTGATGCCCGAGCCACCTCAGCTGACTTCTCTCGATGTGGAGGAGCAGCGGCTCTACTCCGAGCTCCTCACCCTATTCATAAGAGTGCGCCCTGCCACCCTTCGAAAGAAACTCATTTCGGCCGCTTGTATCCGAGATCTTGTATTTTCGGTCCTGACCCAAAGCTCATGACCATAGTTGAGAGTAGGAACGTAGATTGACCGGTAAATCGAGAGCTTTGCCTTTCGGCTCAGCTCCTTCTTTACCACTTCGGACTGGTACATCAACCATATTACTGCTGCCGCAGCACCAATCCACCTGTAAATCTCTCGTTCTGTCCTTCCCTCACTTGTTAACAAAACCCCGAGATACTTGAACTCCTCCACCTATGGTAATGACTTTCCTCCAACCTGGAGATGGCAAACCACATTTTTCCTGTGGAGCACCATGGCCTCGGACTTGACCACAGGATTTCATCTCTGTTATCCGCAGACCATGTTGTTCTGTTGGCTTCATCGAACATGGACCTTCAGCATGCACTGGGACTGAGTGTGACTGAGTGTCACTGGGATGAGAATCAGCACCTCCAAGTCCGAGGCCATTGACTTATTTTGTTGACAGTGTTGTACACTGTATTAAATATACATATTATTTCATGCATCAAATATTACATAGGTAACATAGCTACATAGGCTCAGTGCTTAGCACTGCTGGCTCACAGCAAGAAGGTCGCTGGTTCAAGGCTCAACTGGGTCAGTTGGCATTTCAGTGTGGAGTTTGCATGTTCTCCCCGTGTTGGCATAAGTTTTCTCCAGGTGCTCTGGTTTCCCCGCGGTCCTACGAAATGTGCTATAGGTGAATTGGATGAACTAAATTGGCTTTAATGAATGTATGTGTGTGTGAAAGTAAGAGTGTATGGGTGTCTCCCCGAATCCCAATACTGGGTTGCGGCTGGTAAAGCAACCACTGAGAGTTGGCGGTTAATTCCGCTGTGGCGACCCCTGATAAATAAGGGACTAAGCTGAAATTAAATAAATTACTGAATGAATATTACATATTTTAAAATGCTCCACAATGGCAATATACAGAATTTTTCATCAGCACACACATTAGCTTACTATATTCAAATATTATATTTGAATTTAGCTTGCGGTCAGTGCAGATGATCAAAGAATTTGAAAGCTAAATCTTGTGGACACTGCTATTTTTCAGCCTATTATGCTCTTGGAGCTAACACAATATACTATTATTTCTGTTTCTTACTCTCTATATATAAAACGCTGGCTTCCACAAATCTTTCATGTTGTTCCAACACAAATAAATTAACTTTACAGATTTAACAAATTTAAGTTGACTAAACATAAAAAATTAAGTTGTCCCAGCGAGATCTCAATGAATATGTTGTTTCAGCTCATTTTAAGTAAGTAGATTGGACAAGCAACAACAACAAACATTTTTTATCAGAGTGCTGTTATCAGAAAACCAAAATAGCATCCTGGCTCAGCTAATACATAATAAAAACACTCTCAAAAAAATCTCCTGTGCTTTGTCTCTTATTGTGTGCTTGATTAAATTTGAAAACACTGCAACCTTCATCTGGCACCTGTTGAATTGTTCTTTAAAAATCCAACCTTATATTATTAATATAGTACAAGGCCTAAGGCATGCTGTTAAACAGAATAGTAAGGGAGATATTCAACACCAAAGCAGTATTTGTGTTGTGTTTCCATCTGCTTCCATTCAAAAACAGACACTGGAACAAGCACACACACACACAAATGCACACATACACACCCCCTTATGACTCATTGTTTCTAGGCATCCAACAATACCCGGTTCTCATGACTTTTCCTCTGTTGGCATTAAGAAGGGTCCCAGAGCTGCTAAGCAAGAGGCCCAGTTTAGAGACAATTGTGATATTTCAAAATGTATGCAGTGTAAAAATGAAAACTGCTCAGAAAGTTTAACAAGGGCATCAGCATTCAGTCTAAAAATGGGTCTGGCTTTTAAAAATCTTCATGACTAGCTGGATAACACCGAAAAAGGTTGGACTGGTTATGTAAACTCTGTTGAACTGATACTGGAGTATAAGAGAATAATGAGTTTTGTTAGTCCAGAGCTTTATGGCTAAAGAAGCAGTCAATAAATAAGGCACGCTCCATTTGTACTGCACTTTGTATGATAATGTAACACTTTAAAAACCTTTATGTGTTTCCTTTTCTCTCTGTTGAGCACAAAAAGAAGAAATTTTGAAGAATGTTGGAAACCTGTAGCCATTAACATCCATTCTGAGAAAAAAAATACTATGAAATTAAAGTTAACGGTTTCCATCATTCTTCAAAATATCTTCCTTTGCATTCAACGGGAAGAAATTAAATTAAAGAAATTAAAAAGAAAAGGGATTAAATGATGGTGTTTCTATTTTTGGTTTGAATTGTCCATGTGATAGCATTAGATAATACATTAGTTAATATGAACTATCAACTAGCTCATGTTAGTTTACTGTGCATTTACACACATACAGAATTTTTGGCTTTGTAAAGCTTTGTAAAGATGTTGTAGATGTTTTGTTTGTTGTAGATTCATATTGACTAATGTTGTTAATTCAGGTTAAACAATGAAACCTTAGTGTAATGCATTACAGTATGCTTTGTGTACATGAAAAAAGAAGATCATTATTGTATTAAAATATATCACAAGTTAAAAAGCAGATTGGTTTTTCCCTAGTAACTATAATGCATTACATTATATGTCAATAATTTTGAATACTTAAAAAAAACAATTTAGTCTACCTAATTCACCTGTACCGCATATCTTTGGACTGGGGGGGAAACCGGAGCACTCGGAGGAAACCCACACAAACGCAGGGAGAACATGCAAACTCCACAAAGAAACGTCAACTGGCCCAGCCGAGGCTCGAACCAGTGACCTTCTTGCTGTGAGGCGACAGCACTACCTACTGCGCCACTGCATCGCCCATGAAGAGTTTTTCATTCTCATTCTATTCCTCATGTAATCCAGAAAGTCTGCTGAAAGGCCTCAAATACAGATGTGAAATTACATTTTCTTCAGCCTGAGGTTTATTCATTTCACGTTACACTTTCGGTTTAAAGTGAATAAAAAAAAACAGTTTAAAAATAAATAAATATATATATATATATATATATATATATGGTGCTAGTGATGTCTATGTGAGGGGTAAGTTTAGGCGTGGAGTTAGGTGAGCCTATTCAAATGCATTGCATGCAGCTCAGATTGCATCTGCACCAAGTCTGCAGCCAGACCCCTCTCTTAAGTTCTTTTAAAGAGTCACTTTAAAAGTCGGCTACCACTTTCAGTTACTTTTTTATTCATTTATTTACTTTCTTCTTGGCTTGGTCTCTTTATTCATCTGGGGTCACCACAGCGGAATGAACCGCCAACTTATCCAGCATATGTTTTACACAGCGGATGCCCTTTGACTTGCAACCCATCACTGGGAAACACTCATTCACTCTCACTCACACACATACACTATGGACAATTTAGCTTACCAAATTCACCTATAGCGCATGTCTTTGGACTGTGGGGGAAACCGGAACACCCAGAGGAAACACAGGGAGAACATGCAAACTCAATATAGAAACGTCAGCTGACCCAGCTAGGGCTTGAACCAGCAACCTTCCTGCTGTGAGGCAGTTGTGCTATTCACTTTGCCACCGTGCTGCCCTCCTTTTTTTATTTAAAAAGTTGTTGTTTTTTATTTGAAGAGGTAATGCTAGATTGTAAAAATAAATAAATAAATAAATAAATAAGGTAAGTGTAAGATACTTGAATGACAGGAGGTTGAGGTGTTCTGAAACTATTTACTGAATAGATACAGCACAGATCAGAACATACAACTTTGCCCAGCACCTAAAGTCATCTACTAAAACTTCCCCTTTTCTGAGAGGGTCTCACTTAACATGGCCCTCCCCGTCTTTGCTCTCTTAAAAGGGCTTCACTTATTTCAATCTTATATATAGTCAATACACTACAGTAAGCTTCTCCAGCAGAGGTGATTTTTCACTTTTCCAGCCAAACATTAAATAAACTCCTAAATTAAACAAATAAATTATTATTAATTTTTATAATAATAATAATTAAAATACATTTGCACATACATTTATCAAATTATAAATCGATTTAAAAACATTATTCAAATATATAGTATCCAATAAACTAAATTTACTGTAACATCTACATATATTCATTTAGAAGTTATAATCTCTCTCTCTCTCCCTTTAAATTAGTATTGAAACTGTAAATCAGTTCATAAATGGATTAACCATTTGAATACCTTTGAAATATATATTTATGCCTGACAATATCAGTCATAGCCTACTGAAATAGTCTCAAACATTGGATTTGTAGGAGACACATTAAATTATTGTATTGGTGAACTGGCCCTATTACACACTGGTCATTGTGGCAATCAAGATAGCCCACTGTTAGTGTATCAAAATAATAATACTGCAGCTTGTTTTTTCTGAATGAAACAACCTACCACCTGGTAAAAGTTAAATGTCTCCTACGAGACGCTGTTTCGATAGGCTGCAGGTCCGTCTGTCAGAGAGGGGCGGACACCAGCCCGGACTTTTAAATGGTGTTTGGTGTTTTTGAGCTCGGCTAACTCTGACGGACAGCGATACAGCTCGTGTTCGTGGGAGGGAAGGTGCTGTTTCGCTCACTGTGGGCGTTGTATTTGAGGTGTGTAGTCTACCTGTCTTGGAAGACGCTTCGGGTACTTAGTTGAACGACAGGGATCTTTACTTTGCCATCTTACTCAGACGGGTGTTGGAGAGACTCTGCAGCTGTCATCATGTTCAAGAAAAGGCAAACCAAGAGTAGCGCGACCATCAGTGAGAAAAGGTAAATGGCAGACGGACACTTTTACACTGTTTATGTTTCATCGCGTCATTGCGGAGCGCGCGAGTGCTGTGACAGGACTACTGTACGCTTCATTACTGTCGTCGGTTTGCTGTACATTAGCCACGTCGCACAAGATAAGTTATGTGTTTTAAAATCTGACTTCATGGTAAATGTGTTTTTTGGTTGCTTGAATGAAAGTTGCTGTAGTAAGGGTGTGGCGCTGCAACAGGTTGGATAACTTTCTCTGAGATACACTTCATGTTCATCTCGCCTGGGTTGGTCCCTTTTAAAGCCTAAAACTTTTTAAAAGTTTGTTGTGAAAAGACTACACTGTTATACAAAAAAAAGTTAAGGTAACTCAAATCATTTAAGTTTAAAACTAATCCTAATGAGTAGGCCCACTGTGAACTTAATAAATTTGAGTAACTGAAGTAATTTGAGCATAGTAAAACCCAATAAATAAAGAGAACTCAAACCAAAGGAGTACTGTAAAACCCAATAAGTTGAAGCAACTCAAACCGTTTGAGAAAACTGATTGCCACAAACCACTTGAGTTTAAAAAACGAATCTATATGAGTACTGTGAACTTACTCCATTTAAGTTAAAGTAATGAGGTATTTAATTAACTCATTACCTTCAACTCTGAGTTCAAAACTATTTTAAAATGAGTAGAATTAACTATCAGTGGGTTTTATAGTGTATTGGATTTATTTGTCTGGTTTTAGCTTTAACTTTACAAAAATTAAATATATGTAAAATTATTAAGTAAAAATGGAGTAGGCTATATTTTAGGGTAGCCTACTTTTAATAGTATGGTAAGTATGCACGATTACATATTTAGCTTGAGTGTACTAGCAATAGCTTGGCACACTTTTTAATTCATAAAAGTATGCTTTTAGGTGTACATTCAAGTGTAACAATTTTGATTAGCGTTGAAAACAAACTTAGTTTATAACTAGTTTCATTCATAGCTACTGCAGATAGGCCTACAAGTGAACACATGTATACTAGTTAAATACTGTTAGCACATTTTAGTTGAAAGTACACTTTGTCTCAAACTACTATTTTTGTAGCACACTTGATTGATTTCTTTAAGTGATCTTAACCTAATAATTATAGCTTAGTATCTATAAATTATGTTTGCACTTTATATGTCCTACTATGTTCCTATTTAGGTATCAAGATTTATACTTAACATATACCTTTAACAGTACTTTAGTACATTATGTTTTGAACAAATTAGAGCAATAAACAATAGTAATTTACATTTTATACAATAAAATTTTATTTCATTAATCATTATTGCATTTATTATAATGTATTATTATTAAAATACATTTATAAAAATAATTATCAATTAAATTTTATTTTATTATTATTTAATGTTCCTTATAATATTTATTATAATATATTAATATTATAATATGTTTATAAAATATTTTAATATTGCTGTATTATTGTAGTTTTTTAATGATTTTTGTTTATTATTATTTGTTTTAATATATTTATAGTTCTCAAGTTACACCTCAGAACAGGCTGCAGTCACTGTTTAAAGAGAGCTGATTGGTTAAGGGTACTAGTGTGATCTTATAGTGACAAGTTCAAGTTCAAACAGGCATATATTGCAGATGGCTTGAGAGATGAGTCTAGCCTTGAGCTTCGCTTCAGCAGAACTCAGTATTGGACACCAATATAGTGAAAGCGATGCAGATTATGGGGGACTTTGCTCTAAGAATATGGTTTCAGTTTGAGTCAAAATAATTTTATTGGTTACAGATGTAGCAAAAAAAATGAGGTTTTCCTAAACACATAGTTTTCTATCTAAGTCATCTTTGGGTGTTGTTCAACTGTGCTACGCATGATAGGTCACTCAGTGTCAAATGTGCCAGGTTTTGTGACTTGTCTGTCCGCTTTTGACAGAAACAAGGCATGGCTTTCTGAGATATGGCCAGTATTTCCAGTGAGCTATAAAAGGACAAAACCTTAGGCTATTTCATAACACTGCTCTTGAGATGTCCTGATTTCTTAGTTTATGTTTTTGTATGTGTATGTTTTGGATATGGGAACACCTCTAGGGAAGGGAACTGAGCATCAAATAATTACCTGCCCCACCCAGAACTCATTTCAGATCAGATTAAATATATTTCTCTAGACAGAATTAAAAATGTTGCTGCGTGTCCCATTACATAAATCTGGCATTTTTGTCACTTTAATACTTTTATTATATTTCATGTTTATTTTAATAATAAAAACTATTTAAAAATATTAAAGAGATAGTACATACAAAAATCTAACTTGTAATTAATCACTCATGCTCATGTAACTACAAAATGTATTTCTTTTTGCACTGTTATCATTACAATTATTTTAAAACTTTAAACTAATATTCTACCTTGGGTGTAATTAAGAACATATATCATGTCAAGTCAGCATAAATATACTTTAAAAACATTAAATTAAGAATTATTTTCAAATCTATTTAAAATTCAGAATGGTGAATGTGAGTAAATGTGAGTGACTGTGAGTAATAAACTATATATTAGTCTTTTAAAATTAGAGTCAAGTTTCAATGACTGAACATTTTTAATTAAATAATATTTTGAAAAGAGAAATTGAGTGAACATAAAAAATTTGGAACTAGCTACTAAATAATTACATGGAGCTGACTTTTGAAAGTGTATAGTACTCAAATAAAGTTGTTATTATAAGAATTTTTAATTTTTTTTTGCTCCATAAATAGTAACAATTGTAACAGCATTGTTTATATAGCGTCATTCGTGTTTCACATACAGATGCATTTGATAATAAGACAATGTCTCTTTATCTTTTTTTGCCTGTTTGCTCAGAATAATTAAGGACACCCCGTTTTGAATATGAATATTGAATATAGGCAATGTTTTTTGGTGCATTTAAACAAAACAGATTCATTAAACAGATATATTTATTAAAATAATATTTTAGTCATCAAACATATTTAGAAATTGAAAGATAATACAATTAAATTCAAGCAAAATATTACAAAAAAATTACAACCTTCAAAATTTCAACAAAATTTTAATTTTTTTTCTCTTGATTTTTTTCCTCTTTTGTAAATTTGTATTTAATATTTTTCTATAACAAATTTGGGTGTACTAGTTTTTGAACCCCTATCGTAAGTTATTTTGTTAGATAAGCTCCAGATTTGGCTTCAGAACTGACAAATCTAATGTATGTGCACAGATATAATATTGTATAGCTTCCTATTAAAAATATGACTTTAAAAGATTGATTTGTGAGGGTTGTACTTCTATATGCTGAGCACTGTATAGTGGCACATTAGTGAAACCTGTTAGACCGGTTTGAGTTTCTAACACTCTCATTAAAACCACCAACTTGTTGTAATTATCAGCCTCATTTACATATCTTACTCAGAACTCCCTTAGCTTTCTTTTAGATCAAGTGAAAACAAAACGGTTTTGTTTTCTGATATTATAATTTAATCCTATTATAATTTAATCAGTTGTCAGATATTAATAACTGGCAATAACTCGCTCAAATGTCATTATTAAAGATTCTCACTATCGGATGATAAAATAACACATTTTGTCCTAAAGGCAAATACAGCCCAAGGAGTGTAATTTGATTCAGTTAAACACAAGTTTAGTCATGTCTTCCATCCACTGTCAAAACAGTATTTCTCTAGAATTTGCAGAATGCAGTAAAAACTGTGCTGGGCTGCAGCTTTTGTGTCAAGTAGAGAGAATATTTAGTTTAGTTTTTTTGTTAGCACACTGGTTCCCTCAGCAGATGATGCGGATTGAAAGTGTTTCAAGTCCTGTATTTATTTTCAGAGCATCTCGGCATGACAGATAAAGTGAAGTGAGGTTTTCTGTCCCAGATCCCAGAGATTCAACATAACAAACCTACTACACCGGCAGCAGTATTTTGGGAAAATGCAGACTGATGTGTATTTATTTGGCTTACTGAAAGTATATCAGACTGCTCTTCTCAAAACAAACTCGCTGTTGTTTCACCTCAGACCACCCGAAACTGATTTGGCGAGCCTGATCGACAAGTTGCAGAGGAATGCAGACAAGGTTGAGAAGAACATCATTGAGACGGAGCAGAATCTCAACAAGGTGAGAGCAGCACGACAGCTTCAGCGGATTATAAATCACAGTGTCGGCTCTCTTGCTGTGTTCACAAAATTAAGCATGTTAATTCCCCTTCAAACATGTTGGGTTATTTTCGATAAAATAATGGAAAATAAGTGCCAGTTATTTAAATGTCTTTATTTGAATTCATTCAGGATGTTTAGCACTTTATTTCAGTCTCACATTAGTTTAAGTACCAATTCCCACTATTAACGATTAGCTTAATTCCTGCTTATATATATATATATATATATATATATATATATATATATGTATATATATATATATATATGTATATATATATATATATATATATATATATATATATATATATATATATATATATATATGTATATATATATATATATATATATATATATGTATATATATATATATATATGTATATATATATGTATGTATATATATATATATATATATATATATATATATATATATATATATATATATATATATATATATGTATATATGTATATATATATATATATATATATATATATATATATATATATATATATATGTATATATATATATATATATATATATATATATATGTATATATATATATATGTATATGTATATATATATATATATATATATATATATATATATATATATATATATATATATATATATATATATATATATATATGTGTATATATATATATATATATATATATATATATATATATATATATATATATATATGTATATATTTCTAATAACAGATTTATTTTGTCTTTGCCATGATGACAGTAAATAATATTTTAGTTGATATTTTTCAAGACAATTCTATACAGCTTAAATTGACATTTAAAGGCATAACTAGGTTAATAAGGTGAACTAGGCAGGTTAGGGTAATTAGGCAAGTTATTGTATGATGATGGTTTGTTCTGTAGACGATCTAAATAAAATTAGCTTAAAGGAGCTAATAATTTTGTCCCAAAAATGGTTTTTAAAAAATTAATAACTACTTTTATTCTAGCCGAAATGAAACAAATAAAACTATCTCCAGAAAAAAAAATATTAGCCAGAATAGTATTCAAATTCATTTTAATATGGGCCGCTATTGGTGTTTCACACCTTTTTATTGGTGTTTTTTTTTTTTCAAGAATAAGGTCCAAGATTTAGAATGAAAGTCACTTGTAAAATGTTTTCTCTATTTAAAAACAATACAGAAGCAAAAGATGAAATTTCTTACGGCAAATTGCAAAATTAAAATATTTGTTAACATTGGCCATTACGCATTAGCTGATGTAACGCCAAAGCCACAGCCAACAGAGGATTCCGCTTGGTCTTAAAGCCTTTTTAAGGGGTTATTTTCACTATTTATGATGGCATAGCAGTCAAACTTGGACAAATGAGCTAATGTATAGGAAAAGATCTGGACCGTGGTCAATGAAGGGTGCATCTTCTGAATCGACCCAAATTACTGTAGCATAGACCCAAAATACAGATTTCTCATATAGAAATCAGTCAAGTTTGGTGAAGGAAAAATCATGGTTTGGGGTTACATTCAGTATGGGAGTGTATGAGAGATCTCCAGACTGGATGGCAACATCAACAGCTTGAGGTATCAAGACATTCGTGCTGCCCGTTACATTACAAACCACAAAAAATGGCAAATTCTTCAGCAGGATAGCGCTCCTTCTCATACTTCAGCCTCCACATCAAAGCTCCCGAATGCAAAGAAGGTCAACATGCTCCAAGATTGGCCAGCCTAGTCACCAAACAAGAACATTATTGAGCATGTCTGGGGTAAGATGAAGGAGAAGGCATTGAAGATGAATCCAAAGAATCTTGATGAACTCTGGGAGTCCTGCAGGAACGCTTTCTTTGCCATTCCAGATGACTTTATAATTAGGGATTTGAGTCATTGCAGAGATGTATGGTAGCAGTTCTCCAAGCTAATGGGAGTCCTACACAATATTAATTGTTTTTCCACTGCAGCATGACTTTATATTTTATACTGGACATTATTTCTGTTAAGTGACAAGACTTTTGTCTAAGCAAAGTCAGACCTTACGGTCCTAATTAAATAATTAAAAATCAAGGCATGATAATACTTTATTTTGCTATCATATTTATTTTAATAAATTCACCAAATGATTAACTAGACGTCAAGTTATTATTTGTTGTTTCTAAAACTTGGATAGGCGACAAGACTTTTGTCAGGTAGTGTACAGCTACACTGAGTAATAATATTGTTACATATCAAGTCTGGAAGGCCATTAAGTTGAACAATCCCTTTTGTTGCATAAATATCTCTAATCACATTCCTCACTGATGTTCTCAGGACATCAGGAAGATCAATGAGGGCAAGCCGCCTCTGTACCAGGAGGACACCAGCAAAAGGATCGCAAACTCCCTGGATCTGCTGAAAAGTCTGGATGATGACGCAGCCCTAGCCGTCCAGCTGAAGCACCCTCAAGGGGAGATGATTGAGAAAGAGTGAGTCTCTACAGCCATACCATCAAACCCAAATCTCCATTAATATCTTGCTAAACAATCTGACTAATATGATGTGAACGACTCTTTTTATTTCTCCTCGATGTAAAAGCATGAGACAGCTCCGAGTGCGTGTGATGAAGCTCCAGGATGATCACAATCGCATTTACAACACCACTCGCTCCGAGCAGGTTCCCACCGTCAACTGGGGGAAGATGATCGATGAGAAACTGGTGTGTATATAAACACGCTGTACTTCTCTTTCCCTCGTTCTTTCTTTTATTTAAAATACATGGTTTCAAATGATGATATTGTGTTTTGATGCAGGCAAATTTGAACAACAAAGGATTTGGACAAGATCTGCCCACCGTTGAGAATGAAGTGGAGGAGCATAATATTTTTCATAGTGAAGTGGAGGCACTGGCTCCGTACGTCTCTGGAGACCGGGTACATATTTACTTAATACTTCTGAAGAAAAAAGAAACATATTTGATGCACAACTGACACCTGTGTCTCTTCTCCATGCTTTGTTTAACAGGACAGTTTGGATGGCCAGCAGGCGAGGTACAACAGACTACTGGTAAGATGTAATTTTTTGCATTTAAAGTCCCTCTAAAATCCAAACTAGGATAGTATCAATATGATAGTCTTGATGTTATCTAAAAACATGTGTATTCTAATTTCATATTTAGAAAAACATAAGCATTCCGATCTGGCAGTTTCTCACCAATATGCATCAACAGTGTTTTATGACATCACACTACACTTCAGTTTCTCATCAGATCGTCTGACCAATCAAATGATCTCTAGTCTCTGACATTGCAAAATGCTTTTCTTGCTTAGATTTTTTTTTTTGACTTGTTTCTAGTCCAAATATCAAAAAAATTGATAAATTAAGAAGCATTATCTAGGCAAGCAAAATGTATGGTCTTGTTTTAAGAAATAATATGCCAATATTAAGTGAGTTTTTACTTTAAACAATCAACCCCACTCAATGTTTGTGCTGCAAAACTCCCCTTACTGTAAAACACATTTTACTGGACTGTCTTGCTTTTAAAGATTCTAGAAGACTTTTTTTTATGAAATGAACTCTCTTAAAGACAATTTTAGCACAGTGACACATGAATTCTTTTTAGGATTCTTATCATGTAGTAGTAGTAGTAGTAGTAGTAGTAAAAACTTTATTGTCCTTGACAGGAGAATTGTTATGGGCATCGCCATATTGCTGCAGACACTCACTAAAACAAGCAATAAAAAAAAACAATAGAAAATACAACAATTTCAAAATGTATAGTGCTAATTAAGATATACTCTTATTAAATAAACCCACTGACACAGGTACAAAGGATTTCTTATAGCGGTTTAACCTACACTTTAGGACTCTATATCTTCTACCAGAGGGAAGCAGTTCATACTGTGGAAACAAAAAATGAGTTGGATCGTTTACAATCCTTTCCACCTGATTGAGGACACAGTTCTCATATAAAACTTGAGGATTAAAATATTCATCATGCCCGACAATTTTCCATGCTGTCTTTAAGAGATGCATCAGTTTAGATTTACACTGAACAGATAGGTTGCCAAACCACACTGTGATGCCATACCTGACAATGCTTTCCAAAACTGCTTTATAAAACAACATCATAAGCTTTTTTTATCATTATTAATTATTTTTAAATATTAAATATAATTTTTTTATTAATTAATAATTTATTTTATTATTTTATTTTATTTTTTAGTAATATTTTATTAATACTAAAAATCCTATTTAACTTGTGTATTCATTTGTTTGTTGTTCTTAATTGTTTATTTATTATTGAATTGTTCTTGCCATGAAAATAGCCAGGGTTGCTGACATGGTAATAAATAAAAAATATATTACATTAATTAAAACAAGCAAAATAATCTGCAAATAGGGTAAGAAAAAAAATCCTATGTCAAGAGGAAAATCGAGATTTTGCTTACCCCATTGTCAGATTATTTTGCTTGTTTTAAGTAAAAACTCACTTAATATTGCCATAATATTTCTTAAAACAAGGCGATGTGGAATACATGCGATACACTAAGTCTAAACTAAACTAAGTTTTACACGCAATTACAATTTTCTAAATGGAAAATGTCACATAGTTGATTAAATAGAAATGAAATGCCATTGGCTATTTTAAAGCAGAGGGGCTATCCAGTAAGTTTCAGTTGAAAGTACATCATAAAACAAAGTTGCGCTCTTGAAAGCACTTTTGGGGACTTTTATTTTGCAGCTTAGTTATGCGTGGATATTATAATGTTTTATTCTTAAAACATGTCTGTTTGGCTTTGTCCATTTCAGGCAACCTCCACGGCACGGCAGAAGAACCTGCTCAGTATGAGGGACTACATGCAGCGCTGCACCAACGAGCTCTACTGGATGGACCAGCAAGCCGAAGAGCGAATCGCATATGACTGGAGCGACAACAACCTGGATTACCCAGCCCGAAAGAGGCAGTACGAGGTAAGGCTTAGAGTTAACAGCTATTTAATGATAGGTAATGCATAAAAAAAGCATAATTCTAAGAGTGGAGATTAAGCGCTTTCATATTCAAACCTCCTACAAATTCTGTGATCACAGAGCTGAAACACGCATACTATGAAAGGTAATTTTAATGTGTACTTCATCAGAACTTCATCAGCAAGTGTCTGGAGTCTAAGGAGAAAACTGTCACCCAGCTGAATGAAGATGGAGAGGAACTTATTGAGCAAAACCATCCGGGAAAAAACGTCATTGCGGTAACATTAATTAATTTGGACCTTAAAATGTTTTTTTTTTAAATTTAAAACTGCTTTTTTTTGTAGCCGAAATAAAAAAATAAGAAAAAAATATTATCAGACATGCTGTAAAAATTGCTTGCTCTGGTAAACATAATTTGGGAAATATTAAAAAACCAAAAAAAAAAAAAAAATCAAAGGGGGGCTAATAATTCTGACTTCAACTGTAAATGATTATATGATGCACACATTTATTAGCACTGTGTGCATCATTGCTGTATATATATTTTGCTTCTTCTAAATTAAGTTGTGTTTTTAGGCACACATGGATGCCGTTCATTCAGACTGGAAGGAATACCTCAACCTGCTTATCTGTGAAGAAAACCACCTCAAGAACATGGATGACTATCACAAAGTCAGTTTGCATTAGGCCCAGTTGTTTACTGCTCTGTTGTTTCACGTTTGCTTTTCAGTCTTGCTCATTGCACTATTTTTATTTGTCCAGTTCCAAAAGGAGGCAAGAGACACCAGTGACTTGATGAAGCGCCTGGAAACAGAGATCAACCAGAAGTATAATCCTGAGTTCAAAGACATGTATCAGATGGAGGGTCTGATTGCTGACCTAGATGTAAATATATTGCATCTATTGGATTTTTCACTATTTTTTTTAATTCATATTATGTGTATGGATCACAGGCAAGCCATTTTGCTTTGGTGTCTGCATTAAATTATATATACAAAAGTGATACACATTGAATGCATGCACGAAGCATCTACTTCAATGTTTCAATTATCTTTTGGTGAAATAAAATATGAAAATATGAGTGAAATGATGATCCATCTTCATGTTTATGTACAAATATGTTTAAATATATCAATGAAGAAGCAACGCTTCTAAATTTGATTCGATTTTAAATGATTGCTGGCAAACGAGTGAAACCTATTGGATCCAAAGTATGAAAAATAACAATAAATAGTTTTTCATTCGTTTTTTTACTTTTTTAGTATTATTGTGTATTTCCAGTGCTATTTCCAGAACAGGTGATTTAAAAAAAGAAAAAAAAAAGAAAGAAAATGTCAAATCTCAAAATGATCCGAGGAACATATAAGTTAAATAATGTCTTTTAATATTATTCTTATTCTTTTTTGCTATTTGTCACACTGAAGGACAATTTAATGTAAACACTAGAAAAATTACACTTTGAACAAACTTTAAATAAAAATGACTGTCATTTGTTACAGCTAAAAAAAATTTTTCCCCTCAAAGTATAATTCAACTTTGTTTCAAATGATAATATATATTTTAATTTAAATAAAAAATATTTATTGTAGTTAAGAAAAAACTTACATTCACGCAAAGTAAAAATACTGTTTCATATCGAGACACTAAATATAATTTTTACCATAGATCAAAGTGTAATCATGCTTTGGACCAACCTAAACATGACTGTAATTAGTTACAGCTAAATTTATAAATTACCCTCAAATTATAGTTAAAAATTTAGTTCGTTGGAAAATATTTATTCTGGAAAAAAATATGGAAAAAATGGAAAAAAATACATTGATTCAAATGTTAAATATTGTTTTGATAGACGATGAATTTATTGAATTACTTTTGTTTGACTCAAAATCTAAATCCAAGTAAAGTTGTACTTTGGACTAAACCATAATAAATACATATAATGTTAGTCTATGCTATTGACAGTTATTTAATTTTTCAATAATTAGCTAAAGTATAGCTCCTTTCAGTATGGATTTAAATATGCAAGATGGTGAAGAAACACACATTAGAAATACACTACCGGTCAAATGTTTGGGGTCAGGGTTTTTCTTTTTTTTTTAAGTTATTCTGTTCATCAAGGTGGCTTTTAGAAAATATTTAAAAAAAAATGTGTTGATTATTTATAAAACATTTAAATTTTAAATTTCAACATTAAGATTTCTTATTGTATGTCGTTTCAAATGAAATGATTACTCCAGTCAGTATTGCTTTTATTACTATTAACATTATTATTAATACTAATTATCATTATATTACTACTAACAATAATAATTAATTTTGGAGGGATTTCTGAAGGATCATGTGACACTGAAGACTGGAGTAATGAAGCTAAAAATTCATCCTTAAAATCACTGGAAAAATGATTCAATTAAATGATAAACTACTTTTGAACAGTTATTTTAGAGTGCAATAATATTTTTGACCATTTTACAGGTTTTACAAACCTTTTTCATGTGGTCACATGACAATAAATCTGCTGCTGTAAAGTAAAAATATTTCTTTGTGCAAAACTAATGTTTTCAAGTTTACCTAGGTGGTCCCTTTTTTTTTTTTTTTTTTTGCTTAAAAGTAAATTGAATAAAACGTCATAATCAAAAACCATAATTTAACATGACTCCTAATCCAATATAAAATGTACTTTGAATGAAAGACACTGTAGATTAACTTTTTTCAGTAAATGTTAATAATAAATTGCACAATAGTCATTAATTTTTTAGGAAAACATTATTAAACAGGACTCATTTTAATGTAAGGGGAAAAGCTATATAACACGTACTGGTTTGATAAAGGAAAACACCCTTTTCATTTTTATTCTTCATTTTAAAGTGTGTTCACTCTATATGAAACTATTTGTGTTTGCATTGACAGGATCAGGCAAAGGCCATGGACCACTTCGACGAGCGTCTGAAAAACCTCCAGAAGCGCAGCCTGCAGGTTCTCCCTCTGAAGTACCGCAGGGAGACTCCTCAAAAACTGCTCCCTATCGAGGCTCTGTGTGAATACGATGCAGAAGAGGTACGCAGTCTGAGCTCTACATGCACACAGCTTATAGCTCCTCTAATACCAGTCAGTAAAACATCATGAGTAAGCGAAGAAGAAAAAAAATGTTATGCTCTCTCTCTGTTCGGGTTTTGGATTCTCCCATTTAATGTATTTAAATCCTTAAGACGGCCTTCACCCAAACGATTCATCTCATATAAACCTCCAGAGACGTGCGCCGGGGGATTTTGTGCGGATTTCTCATTTATTTTGCAGCAGCAATATCAAGTTGAAACAGAGCTTACTTTGCTTATTTTGTTCAACACAGGGTTCAATTTTGCGAGGGGAGCGATACACCCTGCTCAGGAACAATGGGCCCAAATGGGACGTGAAGGACGCTAATGGACGCACCATGAGCGCTCCAGGAGTTTGCTTCATAATCCCTCCAACCGACCCTGAAGCTGTGGCCAGTGCTGACAAGTGGGTATTCCTCCATATCAGGATATACAGCTATAGGAGAAATAAAGTGAACCCCTTTTGGACTAAAATTTTTTAGTTATGTGTTTGAATAAAACATAATAAGCTTTGTTTCATTCTGTAAACTACTGATGACATTGCTTCAGAATTTAAAAAATATATACAGTTGAAGTCAGAATTATTAAACCCCCTGAATAATTAGCTCCCCTGATTATTTTTTCCCCAATTTCAGTTTAATGGAGAGATTTTTTTAACACATGACTAAACATAACAGTTTTAATAACTCATTTCTGGTTTAAACATTTTTATTGATTTTCAGTTTTTCAAATGAGAAAGAACAACAATACAAACCCCTGACCCTTACCAATCCAACAGCAGGATAGCGCTCACATTAGCCAAAAATTAACAGATGTATGTATATATGTATATATATATATATATATATATATATATATATATATATATATATATATATATATATATATATATATAAATATATATATATATATACATATATAAATATAAATATAAATATATATATATATATATATATATATATATATATATATATATATATATATATATATATATATGTATGTATGTGTATATATATGTATGTATGTGTATATATGTATGTGTATGTGTGTGTGTGTGTGTGTGTATATATATATATATATATATATATATATATATATATATATATATATATATATATATATATATATATATATATATAATGTTTAAAAAAATACCAACATTACCATATACAGCAAAATCAGATTATTTGAGATTTTTTTTCAAATAATCAATAAAAGGTTGCCACACCTTAAAAAATTTCCCCTCCGACCCCCTTAATGAAAACCCAATTTTTTCCAAATAAAGACAAGACATAGTTTCTCTAATTCAGTGGGAGGACGAGAATCCTTCCATTTTAGCAAAATAGCCCTTGGTGCTAATAAAGTTGAAAAAGCTATGATTTTACTCTTTGAAGAAGGCAACTATATTTCCTCTGAAGTAACCCCAAACAGTGCCACCTGCGAATCTGGTTCTAGCTTGTGCTGAAGAATCACAGATAACGAATCATATATTGACCTCCAGTCCACAGCATGTGAAATAAAGTGCCTTCAGCACAATTACATCTATTGCACTGAACTAGTACAAGGAAACATTTAGGCTAATTTAGTCTTAGAAATAAAAGCTCTGTGCACTACTTTAAGTTGAATGATAGAGTGCCGGGCACACATTGATGATAAGTGAATTTCATTAAGAATATCGTCCCACAGATCATTCGAAATCGAACCACAAAGGTCCTTTTCCCAAGCATAATGAATAACTAATTTCTAATAACTGATTTATTTTATATTTGCCATGATGACAGTAAATAATATTCAACTAGATATTTTTCAAGCTTAAAGTGACATTTAAAGACTTAACTAGGTTAATTAGGTTAACTAGGCAGGTTAGGGTAATAAGGCTTTCTCCAGAAAACAAAATATTATCAGACATACTGTGAAAATTTCCTTGCTCTGTTAAACATCATTTAGGAAATATATAAAAAAAAAAAAAATCAAAGGGGGCTAATAATGTCACTTTAAGCTGTATAGAAGTGTCTTGAAAAAATATATAGTAAAATAATATTTACTGTAATCATGGCAAAGATAAAATAAGTCGGTTATTAGAAATGAGTTATTAAAACTATCATGTTTAGAGATGTGTTGAAAAAATCTTCTCTCCGTTAAACTGAAATTGGGGGAAAAAATAAACAGGGGGGCCAATAATTCTGACTTCAACTGTACCTAATAAATCCACTAAATCTGCAGAATTGTCATGTCATTTTCACAATTTATACATTTCCAAGTGTACTTATCCTGAAATCATCTTTGCAGTCTGATAAACCAACATAAAAGCATCAAACAGAAAGTCGCCAGCAGCAAAACTGCACTACAGGCCCGACTGGCAGAGCTCAAGAAGGAGAGTACAGGAGGTAAAGGCTTGCCTCTTATGTTATAATAAACTATGCAGAGCTCTTCCAAAGAGAGAAAAACGCTAAATTTGCTTCTTCCTCCAGGCGCAGATAAGCAAGAGCAGCAGTGCCGTCAGCTGATGGCAGGACTGGATAAAGTTGTCAGCGATCTGGATAAGCAGGAGAAGGCCATTTACTCTCGTGTGCGCCCTCCACTGGAGCAGACGCGTCCTGTGCAAGACAGCGCTGATAGGCTGCAGGACATCAGGGTACAGATTATGACTGTACTGCATTAGACTTGTCACAAAGCTTGAATATTGATGCACTTTTGTTGGTTTGATTGCTTCTAGTTTTGTAAAGTCACTTTCATGTTTTCATGTAAATTTCATGTGCACGTCACGTTTGCACAATCACAATATAAAGTGTAAAATAAGATAAATTCTGGGTTGTTAGATGCAAATTTACAAATCATTGAAAAAAGCTTGAATCATACTAGATGTTAACTCACAATTGTGTGGGGTTAAAAAGCTGAATTGAAAACATGTGTCAGAGAAGAGATTTCTGAGTTAAGATTTTACCCTTTTTATTGGAATTATAATCATTTTTCTTAGAATGTTTTTTCTCTGACAATGCTGCATTTTTAACTTGGTTTTAAAAAGTTAGCATCACACATTTTGTTGATATGTGAGGAAAAAACATTCACAGTTGCCAGATCTACAATATTTTATGCTGTCACAGAAATGGGCATCAACATATTATTGGGCCGTCATACACAAATGCTAGATATAAATGTGTGAAAGCAAACAAACGTCTGCAATATAAACACAAAAGCATTGCTTCAGATCCTGTATTTCTTACTCTAGTGTTTTCTTCACAGGACATTACTTCTGCTGTCAATAAGATAGAGCCAGAAAAGTCTGCAAAAGTAAAGGAGGCTGAGGCTTTCCTTAAATCCTCCCCGAAATGCGCAAGTGCCCCACAGCTCTACTCCAAGGTGGATGATACTAACAAGAAATACAACAAAGTTGATTTGCTGCTGAAATGTTCAACTGACAAGTGAGCATACCCCCTTTCATTACAGAGTCATGAATGCCACACATGATATATCAGGGTCTAAATCAGCTTATTCCTAAAGCTATCATTATTAAACAGCCTTAAAAACACATATTTAAAGATTTACATTTTTCAATTTGCAAATATAAACCTTTATGTTCCTTTCTATACCGATTTATACACCAAAGCATGAATTGTGTACCAAATCCTGCTTTGTTTTGTAGACTGCAGAACTCCTATCAGCTGGAGAACTCACTGCAGAATGGCAAAACTCTGCTGTCCACTTATGAAAACAAACTGGCAAGAGAAGAGACTGCCCCATCTGACCCCGCTTCAATAGAGAAGACCCAGCGCGAGTTGGCGGTAAGCATTGTAATCAATGATACTTCTTTCTCTTGATCTATTTTTTCCAAAAAGATTCATGATGCACTGGTGTTTGCTGTGCTCTTGTCTCTAGGACATCGCGTCTGAGCTGAGAAGCAAAAGATCTATCATCACACAGACTGAGCAGAACCTGAAAGACGCTAAAACCAGCTGCAGTAACATGACCAATAAAGTGCAAGAGCACTGTCCTGATATCGAGAGGCAAGAGGCGGAGGTTCAGAAAATGACCAAACGCTTTGACAACCTGAACCGACAGACAGAAGCAAGGTGAGCTCATTGGTTAATCCGGCCCTGGACACAACTGATATAAGCAAACAGGTTGTTGAAGGTAGGAAGGAGAGTGTCTAAGCATGGTTAGAAGAAACAATGCGAGATGTTGGGCAGTTTATGAACTTGTACCACCCTCCATACTATACTTTCCTGACTCCAATTTAGTTATTTTATATAAATTGTATGGGGGACAAACGTACACCAGAGTAGATCTGCTGCAAGTCATGGATTTAGCATGTAGTGATATAGATGAGGAACCATGTCAGGGCTGGATATGGCACACAAGAGGCTTCTTCCCCCATTGCTTCAGGACAGACCATATTGGATTACATGTGATGTTGACAAAGTGTTCTGGTCTGACTCGGCCCAAAGAAAAGAAACAAATTGATTTATGTTTCCACCTTTGATTTTTGTCCCTTTTAGTACTGTATACAGAAATACAGTGCATTGTAGGCTGTATACTATACAATAAACAAATTGTATGGCCCCGAACATTGAGATTAAAATGTAGTTCTCTTTAAGAACTATGTTTTGAATAATGTGTTTTCTGTATTGTGTTGTATTGTCCTCTGACTACTTGATAGTGTATATCATTTTGATCACTCTGTTTATTAATTGAGAGAAGTGCTTGATTTTGAACACAGGTAAAACTGTTTTGAAGCAAAAGATTCATTTTGCAAGAGAAGGTCAGAGGTTTTGTTAATAGTGCTTGAGGATGAGATTTTGTGTTTAATGGTGTAAGAATATTGAGCAAGGGTTCAGAAATAGTTTTAGAAATCGAGAAAAACTGCCATTACTCACCCTCATGTTGTTTCAAACTCCTGAGATTTTCATTGATCTTCAGAACACAAAATAATCGGAGAGCTCCCTTGTCCTCTATAGACAGCAAGGTCTCTGACTCCCGATTCAAAGTTCGGAAAGGTACCAAAAACGTCCTCAAAGTCCTAATGCCTTCAGTGGTTTAAACAGAATGTTGTGGAGCTACAAGAATACTTTCTCTCCTCATTGTCAGTATATTATGTGCATTCATGAACGCACTGTGCACTCATGTATGGACCCCATGGGTGACTTTCTCTGCTGGAAACAAAACAAGGGAGCATCTGAATACATCAGAGCTCAAGACATGAATGTGCACCTTATACTGACACTGAAGAGAAGAAACTGATGAATAAAGTTGTTGTTTTTTCTTTTATGTGTGCACAAAAGTATTCTCATAGTTTGATAATATTGCAATTGAACCACTGAAGTCTGTTTTGAGGATGTTTGAGGGAAGCTTGCTGTCTATGGAGGATTTAGATTTCATCTAAAATTTCTTAATTTGTGTTCTGATGATGAATGAAGATCTCGGGTTTAAAACAACATGAGAGTGAGTAGTTACATGAGGTGATTATATAACATTATTTTAATTTTGGGGTGAACTAACACTTTTATGTCATGGTGACTCTTTATTATAATTAAATATAGTTCATTAATCATTATTTTTTCAATATATAAATTTACTATTGTTACTGTTAATTTATGGTTGGTCCAAAAACTTAATTTTGTGTTGATCTTGAAAAAAACAACTACATAAAAACATACCATTACCTAAATTATTTAGTAAGATACAGTATAGATATGAAAGTGTTGTTTATTGTTAGTACAATCTAACCTGATTGTAAAGTGTTACCATGCTTATTTTACATAAAAATATAATTATTTTTATCAATTATATCCTATTATATAATACTTTTAATTATTTTAAATCCATTTTTTGCAGATCACAGCATCTGCAAAGAGCTAAAACAGCCTACTCCAACTACCACAATGACTATGAAAACCTCAATAGCTGGCTTTCCCGGATACCAAACTATGAGCCACGTGAAACTGATGACGTTAGACAGATTGACTCAAAACTGAAAAATCAAAGAGTGAGTCTTGAGTTTCTCCTGCCACTACTGACTTCATTATGAAATCATGGTTTATATTTATTAACCAAAACGATGTATTAAATTGACAGAGTCTGCTCTCTGACATCGCGAGGAAGGAATCAGACCTAAACAATGTGTCAAGAAATGCGCAGCTTTATCAGCAAGCAGTAAAGGTATGAAAAAATCACAATATAGTACTTGCAGAGCATTATTCTACAAACTTGTTTATGCAAAGCCACATGGACGCCATTGTGTTTTGGCTTTCAGGACTATGAAAATGAAGCAGAGCGGTTTAAATCCATCCTCGACCTTGAAGACGGCTTGGTTCCCCAGACATACAAAAGGAGCAGACTTGAATCTCCTGCCATGAAAGTGAATAGAGAGGTGAGCATTTTTGCATCTAGCATACTTAGTAAACCGTCACATTGAGGAAATAATTATACCCTTTTTAGCCTTTTAAGACACTTAATCCTATGTTTTCCTAGAAAATTTAAATATTCAAATGATGTCATTAGTAATCCCTTGAAAAAAAACAATAATTAATTTATACACTTTGCATGAAAAGTATGTTTTAGGGTAAGTCACAATTTTGTAAATTGAATTAACATATCTCTGCAGTTGTCAACAGAATCAGTCTAGGTTTTAGCACGTTCTAGGATTGTTACTGTACTTACAAACTCTTATTTTACACTTGTAAGCCTACTGGGTACAAGACAAAAAATTTTTTTTACAGGAATGGTTACTTTTCGTAGCATTAATTGTAACAATAAACCTTTAATTTAGAGCAGTATTCACTGTAATAATCATTGCGATTGTCACTGTAATTTGTCACAGAAACTTTTCAGTGCACCCTCTGTGTGTAAGCAAATGTACAGTATACTTAAATGCATTTTATTATCCAATGGTCACTACTGTTACCATCACTGTGTTTACTTATTCTATGACCACCACACTCAATACAAAAACACTTCATTTTAAGATCTTTATTATATATTTATTTATATTTAAGCAAACTTTATTAACCTTTTGATTCTCTTGGTGTAAGCGGAAGTTAAACTGCTCCAGTCGCATGAAAATGTGCATTAACCATGTGACACTTCACAAATTTGATTGAGATATTTTTTCGTACGTGCAGGAAATGCACAAGTCAGTACTATTTTTGAAGCTTTTTAGATTAGAAGGTCTCTACAGTCACTGAAACATTATTGTTGTGTTCTGAAGGAATCTGCAATTGAGGCAAAATTCACCGAAGTAAATGCTGTGAACAAGCAGAGACTGCAGAACCTAGAATTTGCCCAAAGCCTTCTTAACCAGGTAAAACATGTTATTGTTCTGTATTATGTATATTCAAAACCATAGAGTAGTCTAAGGATTGCTCATTTACTTTAACGCATGCAATATTTTATAATTCTTTACAGCAACCAGAGGTTACAATAGTCAGGCAAGATGTCCAAACTGTGAGATCGTCTGCCCCAGGAGAAGAGCCCTGGAGAATCAAAAATCAGCTCCAGGAAGAAATTCAGCGCAGAGACCAACTAGAAAGGGAAATTCAAAGTGTCCAAAGTGACATCTATTTCCTGGAGGGCCAGAAACCACAGGATACAATTGTCAAGAAAGAACTTGTCAAGAAGGTGCCGGACCCTCAACTGGATGAGGAGTACCACAGGGTTCAGCAGAAGCTCCTGGATGAAAGCAGGACCACTCGGATCTTAGAGAGTGAACTGGACACCCTCCGTGTGAAGCTGCGTGGGATTGAGACCGAAATGAAAGAAGGAGCTCAACAGTACACAGTTAAAGAGGTGCTCCGCATTGAGAGGGACAGGGGACAGGAGGAAGAACTCAGGAGACTAAGAGAAGAGCTGGAGGAGGTCAAGCGGATGAAGATGGTTAGAGAGAATGAAATCATTCAGATTAGAAAGCAAGTGACTATTCTTGCAGAGGAGAAGAGCAGGGAGCAGGAAATCATCAAAGAGGAGGAAGTCATCAAGGTTCAAAATGACCCTCAGCTGGAGAGTGAGTACAGAGTATTGCTTGAAAGAAAGCAAAAAGACATAGAAACCCGTAAGGAGCTTGAAGACGAGCTTCGATTCCTGCAGGAAAGACTAAGACGTCTTGAAAAGGAAAAGGCAATGGCTGAGGAAAAGATCTCCATCAAGGAAGTCCTGAAGGTTGAGAAGGATATTGCTTTGGAGAGAGAGGTAGAGAACCTGAGGAGACAATACGAAGATGAAAAAACAAGACGCAGTGCTGCGCTAAGAGAGAGAACAGACCTCCAGCGCAAGATCACCAGCCTGGAGGAAGAGAAGTCAAAGGTCATTATCCAGGAGAAGGTGCGTGAGATTGTCCGACCTGATCCAAAGGCAGAAACAGAGGTGGCGAATCTTCGACTTGACCTGGTGGAGCAGCAGAGAAGGTGCAGAGATTCAGAGCTTCAGCTGAGGTCTCTTCAGGATGAATTGACAATGCTGAGAAACAGAGGTCCACAGATTGAATACAAAGAGATCATCAAAGAGGTCATCAAATACAAGATTGACCCACAAACAGAAAGAGAGCTGGAGCAACTCAGAAATGAAATTGTGGACAAAACCCACCAAACAGAGAGGTTCGAAATGGAGATACTCCAACTCAAAGACGAGATTCAAAGATGGAAAGACACCAAGCCTCAGATTCAGACCAAAGAGGTTGTGAATGAAATCCTGCAATACAGAGAAGATCCTAAAACCAAGGAGGAGATCGAAAGCCTTAAGCGGAAACTGGCTGAGGAACAGAGGAAACGTTTGGAGCTGGAAAATGAAAGGGCCCTCAGTGAAGAAAAGATCAGGATCAAGAAGATCGACTTGTCACAGGTGAGGGAGAAACTTGTCCAGCAGGAAGTCGTGAAGATGGAGCTGGATCCACTCTTGAAGTCTGAATGTGACACCTATTCTCTAAATATCAGCAATGAGCAGAAACAGAGAGAGATCTTGAAAGAAGAGCTGATCAGGCTCCAGCGTCAAAAAACTGAACTGGATGTTCAGCTTGAGGAACTGGAGCGTGAACGTAGAGCCCGCAGGGATGCGGAGCTCGAAATTCAGAGGTTGAGAGTGCGGCTTAATGAACTAGAGATCAGGGACAAGGAAAACAGAGAAAAGGTGACAGTAAAGCAAAAGGTTGTCCTTCAGCAGGACCCTCAACAAGAAAAAGAGCACTCTATCCTGCGCCTTCAGGTTGAAGAGGAGAGGCACAAGCGCATGCTCTTGGAGAAAGAGTTCAACGCCTTGTTGCAACAGCAGGAGATACTTGAGAGAACAGAAGTGCGTGAGAAAGTTGTGCGAACTGAGAAAATCCAAGTTGAGCGAGATCCAGATGCTGAGATGGATATTATCAGGCTAAAGAAAAGCCTTGAAGAAGAGGAAAGACGACGTCGTGAGCTGGACCAAGAGATTGTCACCCTGAACACAAAGCTTTCAGAAATGGAATTCACCAATACGAAATCATCAAAAGAACTCGACTACATTCGTGACGAAAGCAACAGGTTACAGCAGGAGAACCAGCGCCTACAAAACGAATTACGGAAGCTTCAATCTGAAATCGAAATCACAACAACAGAAACCAGACACATCACTGAGTCATCTCCGGTTGAGAGTAGCAGGAACTTGGAAATTCGAATGGAATCCTTGCAACGGGAACTTGCCGAGCTTAGACGCATCCGAATGGAGAAGGACGATGAAATTGAAAAGCTTCAGAAGAGTCTGGCTGCAATGCGAGTGAAGAGGGAACAGCGAGAAAGTCACCTCCGCCGTTCAATCGTCGTCATTGATCCAGACACCGGAAAGGAGATGAAGCCCGAGGAGGCTTACAAGCTGGGCCTAATCGAATGGAAAATGTTTGTCAACCTTCAAAGTCAAGAGTGCGATTGGGAGGAGATCACCGTCAAGGGTCCAAGTGGCGAGTCCTCCGTTCTTCACGACAGAAAATCAGGCAAGAAGTTTTCCATTGAAGATGCTCTGAAGGCAGGAAACATCACAAACCGTCAACTGCAACAGTACCAGAACAAAGAAATCAGCATCCAAGAGTTTGGCGTCATGCTGTCAGGCAGAGGCAAATGAATCCATTAATTAGACAAATACAACCAATTTTATATTCTGTTTACTAGTATTAAGATCTAGAGTAAACATGCTGTTTGCAGTCCCAAATAGCATTTTTTTATTCCCTTTCTCAATACAGTATGTATTTATTTTCAAATGCATTCTTATACCAATGCAAGAAGGTGTTTCTTTGGTTATGGTGCTGAATTTGGGTTAATGTTTCTAACGCTATTCCTGAAATGTTTTCATTTGAGTGTAGCAGATGAGACACTATGATCATATTTTACTGAAATCGAGTTCAGTTTTACTGTAATCTGATCTAAAATATGCATACAAGTGTGTGCCTTAATGATAACGTAAGGACCCTATCTGTCTCTTTTCATGCACTTTTTTTTCAGCTGTGTCAGATTAATCTGTTCTCCTTTCATGTTTGATTTGAGATTAAAAATGAAATATGGATAAACCTGAGTGCTGTGTTCTTTCCCTTCGTCTTTATCATAAAGCAGTTAAAGCTCTTTTTGCAATCATTTTTAGTTCACAAAATCTACTTGAATCTATTAAACACTGAAAATATATTTAATATATTAAAATTACTTTTGGATAGATCGATTGTTTCATCTTTCATAAGTAAATGTAAAATAAGAGCATGAGGCTGAGGGTGTGACCCATAGACCGCATAATAGACCTCACCACTTGACCTGTGAGTGGATTATGATGTCAATTTGTAACTTCAAATTAGTTTTAATCAGATGCTTGTATCTTAGAACTTATCTTCAGAAATATCTATCTGAGCAGGTTCATGTGGTATATCTAAAATGTCTAATATTTTCTATGTATGCAGTGTGCATTGAGGGAATTAATTACCCATAATAATCACCTTCCACACATATAAAATCATTTCAAAGTTAAAAAGTTGGTATCAGGTCTGTAGCCAGGGTGCAAGGGTTGGTTCTTTTATTTCTCAAAAAGTGGACCAAAAAGTTATTCACCTAATTTTCTATCTAATTATGAGGTTAATACTGCATTTTAAAGATTAGCACTATTTTTGCTGGTTTAGCTTGTCAAATGGACATCGTAACTAGTTTTTGATGTACCCAAAGCATTTCCTAAAGATTTAGAATAAATAAATATGAGAACGATATTTATTTTTAAAATACAAAAAAAAAATTAAATCTGTTAGATTTTTTTACATTTATTAGGCGAAAAACGAACCAGCTGACATATTCAATTTTACTCTGCTGAGTGTGGCACGATGTGACTTCAGAATGGCACGACATGCCAAATTCGGTGTCCCAAATTATGTAATTTACAGCAAACACAGAATTCCACTTAATCTTAAACCTTTTTTGATTGTTTTTTTTTTTTTTTTTTTTTTTTTACAATTTACTATGGAATAGCAGTCGAAATAGGGCAAATAAGCCCATGTATGGGACAAAACATCTGGACCTTTTTCAGTAAGGGTGGGTCTTTCGAACCACCCGAACCCACCCAGCGCTGCGGGCCTGTGGATACCACATAAACAATTAAAATATAGTCTTATTCTTATATATAAAACAACTTTTAATATGAAATAAAAATAGTTTCATTTCAATATAACGCATTGAGTTTTCTTACTTTTTAAAAATAGTACGCTTTTAAATATTGTCGTAAATTTATAATTTACTCGGAAATCGCTTCTACTCTAATTTCTACGACCTTATTTAAAAAAAAATAAAACTATGCATTAAAAAGCTGGCCTGTTTGGTCTACTCGACAAGTGACGAGCCAACTCGCCTCATACATTGATATAAATGAAAAACTCGGCCTACATTGATCGCGTCGCGTCGTCGTTAGCTTTCGCTCGCTCGCCCGCCCGCAGGGGTAGATGGGTGTAGTGGGTGTGTTCATTCCCTGCATTCAGTGCGACGTTTCTCACTAACAGTTTAAGATGGCGACCGTGCATCTCAGGATCGGGGATCTGGTTTGGTAAGATCACAAACTGAACTTTTCACGCTTATTTTTCAAGTCCGGTTTAAATAATGTTTTGTGCACGTGGAAGACAGATTGTAGTGGCTGCAATAAAGTGTTTTGGCAAACACCGAGCGTATGGCCCAGTTTATGTGTCGTCAAGCCACACTGAGCACTAGGCTTGAGTGAGCTTAGCATACAAGCTAACTGTTACTTTGCCTGTATTTCCAGAGTTAAGCACGTGATGTTGCCGTGTTTAAAGATATATAATGTGTTAATTTTACGTTTAAACGTTTGTCTATATGAATACTGAATATATTAAAGAATGCGTGTTGTTATGAGGGCTGTTCGCTTATGGGGTCGAAACGGGGTTACGCTACACTACAGCTAACGTAGCTTGAATCGTGGAACGAGAGCTTTTAACAGCCCCTAAATCACTAATAACACTCATTTTTACTTTCATTGTGTATTATAGGGGTAAGCTTGGACGCTATCCACCTTGGCCAGGAAAGGTAAGATCTGTTTATGTTAAACTATTGAGTTGAACTTGTGTTGTTTATCCTTGGGTCAGGGCGAAGTCACCGGCTGTTTAAAATGTAGTAGACCGGCTATCTAAGTCTGCAAGTGTTGTTGTTAAATAAACCAAAACAAATGTTCTTTAAAATACGAGTTTTTAATATGTCTGGAAACGTTCTTCTTTGTATGTAGTTCTGAAATGCAGCTATATAAAATGTTAGACTTATTATGGATAATGGTCTATTAATTAACTGTGACACTATATATTTGTACAGGTCGTCAGTCCTCCGAAGGATCTGAAGAAGCCGAGAGGCAAAAAATGTTTCTTCGTCAAGTTTTTTGGAACTGAAGATCAGTGAGTGATTGTTTACCAGCACCCTTGTTTGCTGATGTTTGAGAGGTTAATCTGGGCAGATGTTGACTTTAATATGCTCTGTCCTTTTAGTGCCTGGATAAAGGTAGAGCAGCTGAAGCCTTACCACCCCCACAAAGAGGAGATGATCAAGATAAACAAAGGCAAGCGCTTCCAACAGGCTGTTGATGCGGTTGAGGAGTATCTAAAGAAGGCCAAGGGGAAAGATCAGGTTAGCATGTACCCTAAATGTGGCACGTTTGTATCTGGTGTTAATACCGAAGAACAAATGTCAATACAGCATTAAATAGGGTCTAAAAAACTTTTGAGCGTGAGCAGAGCTACTCGAAACACATTAGATTTTATGGCCCATTTACACTGAGTGGTACAGTAGTGTTTCTACTGCTAAGTGTACCAATGGTACTCTTGGTGGGAGTGATGTACAACAAAGTTTCAGTCAACGTCATTCTCTCTTGAGAAAATGTCAAAGTAAAGCTGTACGGGTTTTTCACACTATTTGAGAAGCACTTCTCGCAAAACAGATGCTTTAAACACAAATACTTGTATATAAATGTTCATTAATACCTTTTTATGAACATGATTTGATTATAACTGCAGATCAATGATGTGAAAAAGCCTACTGTAACGTCTGTGATTTATATAAATAAATAAATGCAACGTATATGAACACATACATACACATATATTGGATGTCAGAAGCGCTTCAATAATCATCAGCTCAAGAAGTTTATTTCAAATATAGATTCAAATATAGAACGCAAAATCGCTTGTGCTTTAGATGTGCTCATAAAAAAAAAACTTTAGGGCACAGGGTAGAATCTGTTATTCTTTGCTTTGTGGCTGGTCATCAAAAAGACAAGGTTTGTTTGAGCTCGGCTCGACCATGGCTCGTTATTATATGTATATATCATTATGGTGTAATATCTCAGCTGTGTATTTAAAACATGGCGGTTCCTTTGTTTTATTCTGGCTTGTTGCATGAGCGATTGACATCTCTGTAAACCAATAGGGATCAGCTGCGTGTCTAGCTCTGCTTTTTGGTACTCTTTTGCCGTGCTATGTACCCTTTGCAGAGGGTACCATCCAAAAAGTCGTACGATATGGTTTCAATAGACAAAGTCTTTTAAGCATAGTTATTTGGACATTTTTAAAAAGGTACCACCAGGAAAAAAATTTAATTATTTATTGCAAATTGACCTGAATAATCATATTTAACCTTGAATATATTTTTTTGTGTGAATTGTATCTATTTATATTTTATATATTTGTTTAAGTCATTTTATTGTAATGCAAATTTGTTTTTGTCATGTAATTTTTATGTATATCCATTAAGCTACGAAATAGCCATTAGTTGCTGATGTGGAAATAAAAATTTAATAAATGTACGATACGGTTTGCTTTTAAGTACCTTTTGACCATGGAAGCGGCAATAAGTGTACCAAACTGTACCATACCACTCAGTGGAAATGGGCCATTAAGCACTCGTGTTGTCATGTGTTTAAACAAACTCCAAATTCAATATACTGAGCAGGCGTGATCATAATTGGATATGCTGTCAGAAAGCACAGCAAACACTGTATCCACACTTTACTGTGTTGAACCAAAATAGATCATGGTTTAGATCATAATTATCATCCACAACCTTTTCATTTGCTTGCTTTCTTGCTCAAAAGCACAATGACTGCATCATCAAAAGTGATGTAAAATATACAGAAACTAGAAAGAAGGGTCTATAAAATCTGTGCACAAGTGTTCATAAGAGTTTTAAATTCATGTAAATAACTGGAGGAAATGGTAATGCCTCTCAGCTGACCACATGTAATCTCTATAAATTCATACTAGCATGGGGTAGAAAAAAAGTGTTTTATTCAGGTCTTTAAACCACCGATTCTGTTCAGTGATTTGTGGTTGTTCAAACATGTAAAGTAGCATGAGTGTCAGTGCCACAGAAGCAGTCAGGGTGAGTGCATTAAAAGTGGATAAGCTCAAATTCTGTACCACATTTTCACCTGTGTTTCCTGTTTTTAGTGCCATCATTAGTGACCAGATTGGCAAACATATTATGTACCAGGCATTACCTATTTGAACTGGCTGATAAGCTGTTTAAGGGGTTGTTTACTAAAATTAATTTTTGTCATTATTTATTCACCCTCATGGTATTACAAACATGCATGACTTGTTCTTAATAGCCATCAAAGCTGTTTAAAAACTGATTTTCTGCAGATGAAAAAGTTATAAAGACATTACAGATGGTTTCAGGATATAGTCAGTTGAAAGGCATCGCTTTACTGCACCTGATGGTTATGTCCATTTAAAATGCGTCTCCTGACATTATTTGTCTGATTTCAAGGATTGAATCTGCATCATGTTACAACTGTTTTTCAAACATGACTCAGTTCACTTGGCATTTACTGTCATATTTAAGACCAAACCTAAATATACAAAACAGCTCTTTTTCTTCTTTTGCGCAGAAATTGCTTAACTTAAAACATGTTTGGTATATGTGCTGATATGTAATTAGTATTTTTATCAGCTGAGAATTACTGAAGCATTTATAAAGCGTGTAGTATTTAAAGGGCACCTATAGTGAAAAATATACTTTTCAAGCTGTTTGGACAGACATTTGTGTAGATATAGTGTATGAACCGTCATATTGGGGTGATATAAACACACCCAGTCCTTTTTTATTTTATTTAACAACATAAAAACGGTGGACCACTTGGAGCGGTTTTCAGACCGACCGCAACTTGACGTAGGAGTGTGGTCACCCCGCCCACCGAATTGATTGACAGCTTCGTGTAGTAACATGTCGCGGTAGTCATGTGTATAATCATACCAACAAGACCAGACATGCGCAAAGCAATCGGGAATAAAAGGTCTGTTCAGTTCGCTAGGATCAACAATCTTCATCAAATGTGATCAAGAGTAAGTTTCACATATTTAAAATGTTTTGAAGGGTCACGAAACACCAAAACACATTTTTTGAGCTGTTGACAGTCGTATATGTGTCCCACACTGCTAAAAACACTTAGGACACCTATATTTCACTAAAAAGTGTAAATTGGTTGTTTTTGCGTCATTTTAAGCAAATTCGTACTTCCGGTTTGAAACGAATTTTTGAAGCTGCGTCACGGTCATGACATGATAGCGTTGTATTCCAGCGTGCAGACTGGAGGCCTGTGCCATAGTGTGTCTTATTATGTCTTGCAGTGTGATGCATTAATGCATGAGTAAGGCTTGGTTCAAACCAATCAGCGCGCTCTATTGTGCAACTTCATTAATATTCATTACTGTCACCGTGTTTACAGGACAGAGACGCCACATTGTATTGGCAAATAATCGTGAAGTATTGCTTTTATAATTTGCTGCCGTTAAGTTTTGTTTTCATTTTCTCTCTGTGAGAGCGCAGCTGGCGTCACGTGTGGATTAACAGTGTACGCGACGCTCGACAACAAAAACTTGCGTGTCTAAGGAGGATTATTGTTTACCTGAGAGCTGTTCTCATCTGCAAACGCCGAGATCCGGATTCGCTTGTAGTATTCTCTTAATAAAGACGCGGCTCTAGTTGCTGGTGATTGTCCTGTCTCTACAGATTTGGTAAGTGAGCGACCAGTGCTCTTAGTTAACTTAGTTCGATACGAACAAACTGAATAAACAATTGCACCGAGTGTAAACATGTTAGCACCACAACCAAACTTTAACCTCGTGTAGGGTTTTTACCGCATTTAGTGACCGGAATAACACACGCGGCTTTCTGACACTACCTGCCGTGTGCATCTAAGTTTCCGGGAAATGCGGAGGTTTTTTTCTCTCCTTCGCCGTGCGGTATCAAACATTGCATGAAAAATACACGCTTGGAGCAGTTCCTCGAATCAAATATCTCATTTGTCGCGAGGGGCGTGAATGAATTCCCTGAATGAAAGAGCCAAACTGCAGTTAAAGTCCAACATTTAATAATTTGGCAAATAATTCGACTACAGATGTCCATGTAGGTTAAACACCATCACTTTCTCCTGTGTGTGTGTGTATTTTGACTCTGAAACTCGCGCGTGCCCAAATAGACACTCCCACACCCTCCCACTTTAGTTCCTCCGACACTCCCCCCTAAACAGAGCTAGACACGCCCACTTTTCTGACTTTTTCCAAGGTAGAGGTGTGAAAACACCCTGCTGAAACGAGGCGTTTCGTGGCCCTTTAAAACAGTGCACGTGGGCAATGAATTACAGCGATTTACTTCAGCTTTACTTCAAAAGCGCAGCCGCCTGTCATAACAATTATAAAGGAAGATGCTTCAATCCCTTAAAGTACTCGCCTTAAAGGCGCAGTATGACAAAACAGCCCCCTGGTGGAAAAATATATAAAAGAGAATCTTGTAAAAGGTATAAGGAAAAATCTGATGGGTGTTTTGAGCTAAAACTTTACATACACATTCTGGAGACACAAAACACATATTAAATCTGAAAAAAGGGGTAACCTATGTGCCCTTTAAAATGCCACAAAAATTCCTCAAGCATGCAAATATTTTCATCATTACTTTGATGAGAAAATCAGGAATGCTTTACCATTTGATTATTCTTGTGATACAAAGTGTCTATTTTGTGATTTATGTCCAGTTTTTTGGTTTATACATAGTTAAAGATTGCATTTTCTGTGAACCAAGGTTACGTGATCAAGTAAAAATGTTGTACTCATTAACGTTATTGAATAATAAACTCTTGTTGTATTTGTTTGTTTTACAGTCACACTCTGATGACAAAAGCAAGTCTGATAAAGGTCGGAAAGCAGCTAAACCAATGAAGATCATTGAAGAGGATGATGAAGATGCCTTTAAGGGTGGCTCATCAGATAAGGTTGGAACATAATGCTTTAACCATTAAACGACGTTGTGAAGGGCAAGGGTTAGGTCATAACCTGACACACTTTTTTTTGTTTTGGTCAAGTCCTATGAAAAGACCATTTGATGTTGCACCTGCTTTGGAGTCAGGTTACAGTTTTTCAAGCGGGACCCACCCCACAGTGTGACCAGCGTATCCGTCTGTCAGAATTTTGCCTGGGTTGCAATGCTGCTTTTTAAGGCTTTGTTTAATGAGATAAAGCCATTCTGTACACATGGTGAATGTGTCTCTTTTTCACTTAAGGAACAGACTGATTCTGACCCAGAGCCATCCTCTGTTCAACGGCTGGTCGCTGGAACAGTGTCAGGATTCAAATGGGATAGCAGTGTAGGTTAAATTCACGGTTTATTTCTGCACCTTTATGGGGTTCTGCACATAATATGCCTGCTTTAAGTTAGCAGCAAGACTTATTCAGGGCTAGATAGATGCAGTTAAGTCTTGTCACACAGCTGTGTGTTTTCATAGCAGCTGCACAAATGGAGTCGCTAGTGTTAAACACCTTTTTTTCAGAATGCAAGTCACTTTGACCTTTTATTTAGTCACACCTCCCACCATGTTACTGTAATTAGCTGGGGATTAAACTACTGTCAGTTCAGGAAGTCTCTTTGGAGAATAGTTTCCAATTTAACTCTCTTCCATTATAGCCAGTAAAGGATGACCCACATTTTCATCACTTTCTGCTCAGCCAGTCTGAGAAGGTAAGGAGACATTTTGCTGGGATCCTGAATGATTTTTCTAGTTAGTGCAACCTTACCCCCTGTCTCTTGCACAGTGGCTGCTCTAATAATCTCTGAATAATTCCCTCCCTCGAACTGCTTCTGGCGATGCTAGTTGGCCGAATCTGCAGCATGGCAGTTGTTGCGTAAAAGAACTGATAATGTTGAGCTTGTTGGTCAATCCTCTGAGATCATGAGCTGATGTGTACGCAACTGTACTGTTAATAAATATTTTTGGCTATGTTTTTTTTTTTGTTCAGTCATGTTTAAAGGGTCTTTGTCTTGGCTTTGGTCAGAGTCTAAAATTAACGCTTATTTTACTTTCGAATCTCCATGTTTTCAATGCTTGCTGTCAGGATTTGGTTTTAGGTTTGATTGCTAAAAATGCAGCTGTATCATCACAGAAAAAGTAAAATAATAAAAAAAATTTTTAAATGGATTTAATCAGTTTTTCTATACAATTAAACTAGTTTTTTTCACAACATCACTGGCCCCAAAACTTTGAACGGTTGTTTGAATTCAAAAACATTTTGACTTAAGCTGAACTCAGTGTAAGAGCTGAAACCCCCCTTAAAATAATTATAAATGCTGTATTATATATATATATACTATAAATACTAATAATTTTTTTTATAAATATATTTTTCATATAAAAATTAAATAATATTTTTTTTCAGTGCAGCTGTGAGCTGTTTTTTTCTGTGGATACAATTATGGATGTACAAAAATGTGCAGTAAAATTATTTATGCCCACAGATGTGGCAAAATGTTAATTTTGGACTCTGGCTGTTGTTGTACAATTTCGTTACATGCTAGTGTGTCTAAATAACTGATTGGATTTGGGGCGAAAGGTGCTTTCAGCCAGCAGAGATGCTCCAACCAAGATACTATTGTACTTCTGTTTATGTTACAGTTTTACTAGCAAACTGTTTAATCAACTCTTCTTTTCCTCTTAGCACTTCCTCTTCAGAGGAACATTTCCTTCTTGCTTGTCTTCTTACCCTTTTGCTTTCAGGCGCCACAGTCAGAAACAAATTGATCTCAAAATTATCTCCAAAAAGACCACGCTTGGATTTTAATTGCCTGAGGCTTTTCTGAAAAATGTTCATGTAGGCTGTGTCAGCCTTTTTCTTGCCCCATTCAAGTTTCAGTTAAACTGAAACCGAGCATCTGGCTGAGCATGATAACTTGATTTTCGGTTCCTAACCCTGGCTTCGCCCCTGGCAGTATGATATGGGGTTATGAGCCATCTAACAATACAGCAACGAATAATATAAGTGGCGTCTTTAAAAGAATCTGCCAGAGCAATGACTAACTTGTACTTGCGTTTGTGACTGTTGGGCCCAAAGGTTTCCACCTGGTTTCCCTCCCTTGTGTTTTTCACATTGATGTGAATCTAAGACTCTTCGAGTTCGTTTTGCTGTTCTTATCTAAAATGTGCCTGTTGAATTGATTGTTTTACAAGAAAATCTCTTTTTCTTACAGCCAGCTTCATCAATGGAGCCCATCACCAAACGCTTAAAGATAATCGAGGAGGTGAGTGCTGCCTTGAAGTTCACAGTCACATCCTCATCTCTGTCTCAATTAGCATTGTTTATTTATTGTAATATCTATCTGCTTTCTCAATACAAAGGACACCAGATCAACATCTATTCAGGCAGCAGACAGCACAGCCATCAACGGCAGCATCACACCCACTGACAAAAGGTAATCAAGAACTGTGGAGTTATTTAAGATCATTTTAATTTTAAGAACATTTTTAGAGGTTAAACATTTATGGTTAAATCCTTTTTGTAAAAAAAAAAAAAAAAAAAAAAGACATTTCTCTTTTTTTTTTTTTTTTTTTTTTTTTGAGTCTTAACACAACCACTGAAAGCAGTCTGAGGAACACGACTTTCTTAAAGGGTCATGCAACCCCCCTCTTTCAGTTCACGTTCACCACAGAATATTTAGGAAAAAAATGCTCTGTGATGGGTGTGGAGCTGTCATTTGGCACAAAATCAGACAAAAAAAATCCGACACAAAACGTGAGGAGACCCTTGATTTTTTTTTTGTTTAAAAAGTTAAAATGCAAAGAAATAAACATTAAGCAATTTAATGCCCTGCGAAATATGATAAGCTATTCGTAATTTCATATATAGGCTACACACAACCACAATTTGATATTATTATAATCATGTTTATATAAACTATAAATGAGAACTACTCTCCTTCTGAATCCCTGGGTCTGAACACAGACACAGTGGATAGCTGTGCAGCAGGTTTCTTTGCCAATCTATTTCAACCATTAGCCCTGCTGGTAATCAGGAGATTGTAAACATAGGCGAACACAGCAGCAAGGAAATGTGATGTGTATGAATGATAACAAGCTCAACTGATAAAAGTCAAAGTCTGCGATTCTCCAATTTTCATACAGCTCTCTCAACAAAAATACTTGCTCCACACAAGCAGCTTGGCTGTATCGGTAGCCCAGACAGCATCGCAGGTAAAGCCATGCAACAAAAACGCCGTGGATCATGGAAACAAAGGCTGCGTCCAAAACGGCCTACTGCTTAGTAGGGACTGCATTTGAATCTAAACGTACTACTCGGCCGTTAGAAAAGTATGTTCTATACAGTATGAATGTACAAAGTATGAATGGAATTCAGACATACTACATCCGCCATTTTATCATGGTCATGTGACCTACCTGCGTCAGTTCATGAATTGGGGCATCATGGGATAGCGTAGCATGCATGGGATACGCGCTTCAGGATCTCGCCGGAAGTAGCAAGTCATCAGGGTACTTCTCGCATACTGACTTTTTGAATTCTATGAACTCGGATGTACTACTCGGCTTGCATACTGATTTTAGAGTACTATATGAAATTGAAGTGTAAGGTTTTAGATGCAGCAAAACATGTCTGACCCTTCTTAAATGGTTAAATGCTGCATGCCCTGTACAGCTGCAGTCTCACAGCTTGGTAGATCTGTCATCATCAGAAAGTACATGCATAGTACATAGGATAAAAAAACCTAAATATGAATAATAATGAGAAACTGACAAGTCATCTTAGAACAGGCAGACGAGCGATGCGTCACTGATTTTGATCCCGCCCCAAAAATTATTTTACACTCGTAAGATGAAGTTAGCTGACAAAAGTTTATCCACAATTAAAGCTAACAGGTGCTAACATTGTCTAAATTGATGCTTAACACACACATCTGTTAAAATCTTTAAAAAAAAAAAAAGAAAAAGTCCCCCAAGATTTTTTTTTTTTTCTAGAGATGATCCAATAGAGACAGGAATTGTATTTTTTTGCTTGACTGGTGATCGACTGGTCATCTGGCTGATTTCAACCAGTCCTTTCTTTCAGCAGCTGCGTGTCTGAGTCACCATAGTCGTGCGCACACACACAGCCGCATTCAAACATTATCGCCATGAACCTTTTGAAATCTTTGGAGGGATAAAGCATCAGTCCACACAAATGCTTTACCAGAACTAGATAAAGCACAATCTGAAAAACTGGTCCATCTATAAAACAACAATATAAAACTATACAATTATTAAACAAGATGTATTATAAGCATATGCTGATCCATGGATTTTTGTGAAATGAGAATACATATGTTGTTAGTGCACTGTGTTGTGCTGAACAGTGCTTTTTTACACTAAGTAATGCCTGTTCTTTTCAGTGAATAAGGGGAAAAACTGTTGCTGGATTATTCTGATTTTGACATTGTTCCTTTTCAATTAGACGCCTCACTTGGTAACACTAGTTATACCTGTAGTGTTTGTTTTTATTTTTTAACAGGATAGGTTTCCTTGGACTAGGACTGATGGGGAGTGGCGTGGTTTCTAATTTGTTGAAGATGGGGCATGTTGTCACTGTTTGGAATCGCACAGCAGAAAAGGTACTATCAAATTCAGTGTTTATGTGTTTGGTTGTGAAGTTTCAGCAGGTGTGTGGAAGATTTTTAATTATGTTTGTTTTTTTCATTCTGCAGTGTGATTTGTTCATTCAAGAAGGTGCTAGATTAGGACGAACGCCTGCTGAAGTCGTGTCCATGTGCGACATCACATTTTCTTGTGTATCAGACCCAAAAGCTGCCAGAGATGTAGGTTGACATTTTGATATTAACTTGGTGTTTAAATCTGTTTCTTTCTTTGTTTTTCATATACAGTACGTTTTCTGTTCAGCTTGTGTTAGGTCCAAGTGGAGTTTTGCAGGGAATCAGACCAGGCAAATGTTACGTGGAGATGTCCACCGTTGATCCAGAAACCATCACAGAGCTCTCACAGGTAACCAGTTTCATCTCTCTGTGTCTGCCATGATTGGATGAAAGATCCCAGTAGGTGCTTTTGAGCCGGGTAGTTATAGGAACTAGCCACCATGCTGGTCTCCTGAGAACTAAACTTTCCCCCTAGCCTTTTTCTCCTATCATTCACTTTTTTACTCGAGTGAGTTATACAGGTCAACATCTAGTTAGTCATTCAACAAATTTAAGGAGGATGGAGGACACTTTAAAGTACTAGGACATGCAACATGCATTCATTCAAACTGTACTCTGTCACTTCCTGTTAGATTCAAGCAGTAAACAAAGCAGCTTTTACATAACATTTTCATAGTATTTTTCACCACTGAAGGATTCACTCATGCAAATATGTTTAATATTCAGCAAATTGACAGCCGGCTTCTTTGTATTCCCTCTTGACTTGGCATTGTTTTCTTAGTTGACGCTGATTCAGGCAATTCAGCCCATTGAAAGGCAACATGCGGAACACCCCAAACAAAAAACTAGCCTCACAGATTCTCACTGACAGTCCATTGCTGACCAAAAATGGACTGTCCTGGCGTTTATACCCAAATAGGAACTTATTTAGTCTCTCTGAAGTTTCTGTGATGTAAACATGCCAAAAAGTGGGTATTTTGAGATGACTTGGAACATTTGGTACCAAATGGAAACAGCCTAAAGTTTAACTGAATCTTCAGGTCATCACATCCAGAGGGGGAAGATTCCTAGAAGCTCCCGTTTCAGGCAGCCAGCAGCTTTCCAATGATGGCATGCTGGTAATTGTTGCCGCTGGAGATCGCAGTGTTTATGAAGACTGTAGCAGCTGCTTCCAGGCAATGGGAAAGACCTCTTTCTTTATAGGTACTACCAGCTTTCATCCTGTGTTTGTGTGTGTGTTTGTGTGTGTGCATGCGCGCGTGTGTGTGTAACTTTTTTTTCTCATCCATCAAAGCAGGGGAAGCAGGAAATGCTGCAAGAATGATGCTCATACTTAACATGGTTCAAGGCAGTTTTATGGCGACCATCGCTGAGGGATTGACCTTGGCGCAGGCCACGGGACAGTCACAACAAACATTCTTGGATATCCTTTGCCAAGGACAAATGGCAAGCACATTCGTGGACCAGAAATGCCAGAGTATGTTTACCTTTTTTTTTTTCTAGATTCGTAGTTGTCACCAAATTGTTGCTTAATGAATTAGACGTTGCAATATTTTATATATAAACAAACAAATGGACATGAGCTCAGTTTTAGGTGATGTTAAAGTTATGTCACTAAAATTTAAGCTGATTGTGGAGCCTCTGTCATTTTATCTAACGCTTAAGGTTGTACTCGCACTAGGCACGGTTGTCTTGAACTATGCCCACGTGCGATTGTCCCACCTCCCCCTTGGCCCACACTCGCATTGCATGTTTTGCCTTCCGAGCCTGAGCACACTTGCATCATTAATGAAGCGACTGTTCATTTCAACAGAAAAGAAGCAATCTCTGAACAGTGTTGATTGCTTTATTTGTATTGTTTTGAATTATTTTAAGTCATTTGGGATGCAATGACACAGGTAAATTTTTTGCTGAACAGATCCACCACTTTTGACGCTCATAAATGTTCATGAAAATCATTGTGCTGCACGTATTAGGGGGTTTGCTGAAGGTGGCAAGCTGACTTACAGTGGGGCGTTTTTTGATAAACTATGATAGTTTGTGTTCACTGAAAAGTAAAAAGGATTAATAAACCCATATGAAACAGTCCTTTAAAAGTGACGCCGCGTCTTCAGTTTCAAGCTCATGGGGGCTTTACACACACACTACAAGTGTACCATGCCAAAACCCAACCGAACCACGCTCTGGCACACCTCCTCCAACCAGGCCAGGGTTTTGGAGCACACACACTTTTCATATGAACAGGGAAATTGGGTTCAAATGTGCTTGCGCATGGTTCAGATAGCCTAGTGCAGTGGTGTCCAAAGTCGGTCATGGAGGGTCGGTGTCCTGCAGATATTAGCTCCAGCTTGCCTCAACACACCTGTACGGATGTTTCTAGAAAGCATAGTAGGAGCTTGATTAGTTAGCTCAGATTTGTCTGATTGGGTTGGAACTAAACTTTGCAAGACACTGGCCCTCCAGGATCGAGTATGGGCATGCCTGGCCTAGTGTAAGTAAACTCAAAGCTTTGTTGGTGTCTGAGCTCTAGGGTCCGTTCTTCGTAGCTTGCTTAAATGATCTATGATGATTTGGCAAATCCTGGATCTTTTAATCTTGATAACTGATTTCTGGCTAATTTGGTTCTTCAAACAACTTCGTGAATCAGGTTAAAATGTCTGAATGAACTGATCTGAGATCGCTGCTTGTTGTGAAGGACAGATCTATCGATCCTCGAAGTCATGATCAGCAATGCTACGATTGGCTGGCAGCACAGCAGCGTAATGACATCATCTGATTAATATTCAATTATCCATGTGAGCAAAATTGCATCAAATTAGCAGTAAATGGTTTGTTTAATATGATGCGCAATAACTTTACACCTTATTGTGGGCTGCAGGATTGGCCCTTTCATGTGTCAAGAGCAATTTAGTTTTACAGTTAGTGCGGATTTTCCTTATTATAGTAGCCATGTAGTATTATTGTAGCCGGTTTTTTAATCGGTTTAAAGAATAACTGGATGTTTACAAAAACATTTTGATATTGGTAACGGCGTCTGCAACTTTTACAAAGCAACAAATCACTGTCATATTAACTGTCAAAACATGTTTTTGACTGCATAAATGTATTATTGCTTTTAAAAAAAGTCACATATTGTGCATGTCTATGATCATAAACCAATTGAACTAAAGCGATCCAAAAAGTTCATATCAATAAGTTTTCTCTTTGCACCACCAGGAGTGCAGATTGCATAAGTTTTATTAATGTGTGTGGTGTGTATGTATGTATGTATGTATGTATGGTATGTATGCATGCATGTATGTATGCATGTACACACACACATATATTTAACTTATTTTATTAATAACTATAATTGTATATCTTAACTTTATATAAAGATCCAGGATCTGCCAAATCATCTTGGATCATTTAAGCGAGCTATGAAGAACGGACCCCAGAGCTCAGACACCAACAAAACTTTGGGTGTACTTACGCTAGGCCATGCATGTCCAAACTCGGTCCTGGGGGTCCAGTGTCTTGCTAAATTTAGTTCCAACCCAATCAAACACATCTGGGCTAGCTAATCAAGCTCCTACAATCCTACTATTCATTACGGAGTGCAGATTGCATAAGTTTTATTTATTTATATATATATATATATATATATATATATATATATATATATATATATAGAGTTAAATATTTACTATTTTCCCCTAGTGTATATAACTACTGCTGTAAGAAATTATCAGAACTCGGTACATACTTTCTGTATTATCTTTGCTTGAATTGACCTAATCTAATCCTGTTTATATGAATTGAACCTGGTCCGGACCAGGTTTGAGCTACCCGAACTGTTGCTATGACAACAACTCTCGGATCAGTTTTAAAGAACGAAATGATCCTGGGTCGTGTCAAATCGTCAATAACCAAATCCAGCTATCTGAGTAATCCACGTATGAACAACGGACCCCAGGTCTCTCTTTTACTAAGCGTTTACTTTTTGAAAAGTACAGATGGTTTTGAAGAAGTTGTCCAAATTGTTTCACAGCTGCACTTCCAGAAAAGGGATGGGGCAAGATGGCACACATTCACTAATAACATGAAAGACATTTTCATTCTACATCAAAGTTCGTATTAGGACATTTACTAAAGTGCAAATTAAAAGAATGTGTGACCTATAAAATTAATAAGTTTAAGTTGGAAATGCCTTTTGCATCCTCCTGTAGTTCATCATTTTTTACACAGTGCCACTTTGGTTTCAGTGCAGTCACGTACTGTAGGGATTTTCAGAGGGTCATTGTAGTACTGTTGCAGATCTGCTATATAAACCATTTTGTAACCATTAAAGAACTAGAATTGATGAATATTTATTTTATTTTATTCAGATATTTTGCAGGGCAACTTCAAACCTGATTACTACCTAAAGCATATTCAGAAAGATCTGAGATTAGCCATTTCAATGGGAGATTCTGTTAACCATCCAACACCAATGGCAGCTGCTGCAAATGAGGTAAGAAAGCATGTGGTGAAAACATTTGCACAGTGGAAACATAAAATAAACCTAAAAAACAATAGCACTATTAAATATTACAATGTCTTTTTAGAAATAATGCATTACTTGACTCTCTTCTGCAGGTATACAAGAGAGCAAAAGCATTGGACCAGTCGGACAATGACATGTCTGCAGTCTACAGAGCTTACATCCACTAATCCCGTAGATGTGCTCCACATCCCGGACCACAAACCTCACCGTCTTTGTTCCTGTCCCTCTTGTCTTTTTCTCTCCTCTGCTGATGAATTTTGTTGGGCACCAGTGATCCGTTTTTTTCCCATGTATAATGGGATCTCTTTAGCAGCCTAATCTGAGCATTGCACTGACTGTAATATTGCTGCACGCCTGCTCAACGGGAGGGTATTAAACTCCCCAGCGAATGATTCTTTTGTGATAGAGCGTGCAGTGTATTATATCCACATTTTGTTAAGGCTACTGCATACGATGCAGTGTTGTTTGAAGAGGCCAGGGTTTTATTTATCGCTCATATCTTTACAAGTGAATTCCCTCATTGTCATTTTTGATGCTTTTTTTTTTCTCAGTCTGTAAAGTTATGAACTTTTGATCGCTAACCGGCTTGAGGAACACAATGAAAGAAGCCACTGCATTGCCTTAATACCCGTATAAGATAGATGTATTTATTTATTTTATCTTGAAAGATCACCATCATGCAAGGGGCAATTTGGCCGTATGTTTTATTTTCCAGTTGTTCATTAATGTTTATTTTTTGAATGCCTTATCAGAAATGCATTGTTCTTTTAAGTTGACTGTGTATGAATCACACAGAAGATCCTGAAAGGATTTGTCACTCACAGTGGATTTATTGAATCTTGACTGTCACTTCAGTAATAGGATTTCCGTTTTCCAGCTTGACTACTTTAGAGTCAGATTTTCATCGCTGCATTTAAATCCGTCAAAGTGGGCTGTAAAAAAAAGAAACTTGTATGAAGTCATTTTATTTTGCTTTATTTGAAGACTTTTAAATTGGACTTGTAATGTTTTGTGCGAGTCAGCTGGCAGTGTGATCTCTTTATTTTGTTTAAAGACTAATAGACCTGTACTTTTTTGCTTTAATTACCATTATGACTCAAAGTAAAAAAAAAAATCAAGTCGGAAGCTGAAGTGTTTTTCCATTTTATCCTTAAATTATGATCAAGTTTGTTCATTTTAAGTGTACACCATCATGGTGTATAATTGGTCATTTCGGTATTTTTATCTTAAAACAAAAACAGGGTGATTCTTTTCTACAAATTGTTCTGCCAAAAAAAAAAAACAGTTGAGGACTTTGAAGTGCTTGATCTTGGACAAGATAAATTTGTGATTACTAAGGACTGTAAGATTCAGATGTTTTGCGTGTGTGTGTGTGTGTGTGTGTGTGTGTGTGTGTATATATCCCAATCAAAGGGTTTGGTTCTTTCAATACATGGAAAAATAACATTTTCATTTGGACTCTACTGACGTGATTAATCATCTGGTGTCTTAATAATGTAGGCTGTTCTTTTGTCTTAGCTGATGGGTTTATTTACTGTAAATGGTTTTTGTTATGTTTATTCTTTTGTGGCTTAAATAGAGTTGGTTATGAGATATTGACGACTTGATTCCAGTTGTGCAAGGAAGGTATTGGTGTTTTAATTGGAGATATTTATAATTTCATGTAAATGTGAAATTTCATTCTTGTTTTTTTCTTGTCTGTTTTTTTTTTTTTTTTTTGTGCGGTCAACTGAACCCTCTGAATAAACACACCGAATGTCCAGCTTGTTCATTTTTACATCTCCTGTATATTGTTGTTGTTTTATGAGTTCATTATGTTTAAATTAAAGACAAAATGTACAGTTTTTCTGTCCACATCAAATTACATTTACATGAGTATTTTATATACATAAAACACATGAAAATACAACAAAAGTTTTGCATGCTTTAGATCAGATGTGTGCAAACTCAGGCCTGGAGGACCGGTGTCCTGCAAAGTTTAGCTCCAACCCAAACAACCAACTCCAACCCAAGCTCTCACAAAGTTTTCTAGAAACATACGTGCAGGAGTTTTGAGGCAAGTTGGAGCTAAAATCTAAAATGTAAATGGTATTATACCCAACAATTTGTGGTTACACTTGGTCTCAAACTCAATTCCTGGAGGGCCACAACTCCAACCACCAACTCGCAGCTTTTCTAGTAGTCTTGAACACCTTCGTTATTTGGATCAGCTGTGTTTGCTTGGGGTTGAGCAAAACTGCAGAGCTGCGACCCTCCAGGATTGTTTATGTAGGCCTATATGTACTGGATTTTAGTCCGAACAAATTGTTCTATAAAGCTCTAATAACAATATCAAAATAATAAATAAAATACTGTCATTTTCATGTTATCTTAATGTCCATTAGACGTTTGAATTAGTATTTATTGACATTAAAATGCCCACAAGCCATCCTATCCGAACGGGACGATTTAAAGGATACACAAACCGGAAGTTCTGAATAAGGAGGCGGTGCCGAGCGTAATTGTTTACGTGTGATCGCCCGACCATCCAGTCAGTCAGACTAAATAGCGCAGTGCCCTTGTAACATTTTACCTGCATAATTTGGCCAGCTTGACTGAATTGTGATGCTCGGAGCAGAGCGATCTACTCTGTCTGAAGTAGCCAAGATGACCGCGGCGAGTCAAGCAGAGCGGACCGTGCTGGTGAGACACTCATTTGACTCATTTAATACGCGTTAAGCTTAAATATATAAAGCCTTATAAACAGAATGATGGGACACGAAATGTTCAAATTTGATATGTAGTTTGTGGATGCGTCGTAGCTGATGTGCCTGGCTTTGCTGTGTGAAGAGCTTGCTAACGTTAAGTGCTGTTCTGCTGGGACAAAGTCCAAATTCATGTCAGTTTGAGTGCCTTGAAGAATCGTCACAGTGATTTGTCCTGCATTATCATCAAGGCTCTGCTCAGTTTGTCATGTATTGGTGTGTTTGTGGAGCTGCTTTCCTCAGTAATGCACCATGCCGATCGATTCTGCAAGGGAGAGTTCACTCAGAAATCAAAATCCTCCTCAAGATTTAAACGTCGATTAAAATATAAATAATCTGAGACAGAATCACTCACCACAGAATCACTCTCCACCATTTGTACTGTATAGATAAAAATAAACGTGCAGTAAATGTGAGGCTTTCAGTCTCCACCATCTGCCTGACAACTAGTTTGAGCTCCACAGAGGAAAGTCTGTGTCATGGATGGGTGAATAATGACCCTGTGCTCATTTTTACTCAATTACCACTTTTAAGTGAGTTATGGTGTTCTTTAGGAGGAAGAATTCAACTGGCTGCTGAAGGAAGAGGTGCATGCGGTGCTGAAACAGCTGCAGGACATTTTAAAGGTATTTTCTGATTATTAGTTTATGATTAATGCTGGAGGAACTATGTAGTATATGTGTTTGGTTTCTTTTTAAGTGTTGATTTGATGATGGTGTTTGTGTTGCTTTCACCAAAGGAGGCATCAAGGCGTTTTTCCATGCCGTCACCGGGTCTGGAGGGACAGCTGAAGCAAGAAAACTTCATTCTAGGCAGCTCAACGTAATATATATGCATTCAGCCACTCTACTTGGACCTTTTTTTGTTTTTTTGCATGCATAAGAAAAATAAAAATGTTGTTGTAAATCTTTTGGAAATCAAAGGCCTACATTGTACATAGCCATATTCAAAGCAGCATTCAAAGTTACACACACTATTCAAAGTCTGATTCAAATAGGTCTGTCTCGATTTTTTTATTTTATTTTGTTTTGACAATTCATTGTAAAAAGGAAAATTATTCCAGTTAACTATTTGTTTGGTTGTTTATTTATTTCATATTTTATTTTACTTTTATTTATTTTTTACTTTAAAGCATAATTAGATATGATTGACGGATGATGCTTTTCTTTAATGCTCTGAAAATAAGTTTTTAATAGTTCAAACATTCCTCTTTATGTTTTCAGTTTAATCGTGATCATTTTAGCATTCATATCAGAGCCCAGCAAAACACAGTGTAATGTAATGTTTGTGAAACTTTAGGGACTATGCTTAATCTAAAGAAAACTGTGTTTTTTCAAACATTATACATGATAATCCTTGATTGGCGTTTGTTACGCAGTTAAATGTCGTTTAGACTGCTTAATTATCATTTACCTTAAAATGATTGTGATTAGATCAATTACCTACAATCAATAACTGTGATAGGCCTAAATTCAAACTGACATACACTTTATACTTGATATACACCGGCCACTTTATTAGGTACACCTTACTAGTACCGGGTTGAACCCCCTTTTGCCTTCAGAACGGCCACTCCCTGGATATTTTCTCTTATTCGAACCATTCTCTGTAAACATTAGAGGTTGTTGTGTGTGAAAATCCAAGTAGATCAGCAGTTTCTGTAATACTCAGACCAGCCCGTCTTGTCCTAACAACTATGCCAGGTTCAAAGTCACTTAAATCACCTTTCCTCCCTATTCTGATGCTCAGTTTGAACCGCAGCAGATCGTCTTGACCATGTCTACATGCCTAAATGCATTGAGTTGCTGCCATGTTATTGGATGATTAGAAATTTGCATTAACAAGCAGTTGGACAGGTGTGCCTAATAAAGTGGCCGGTGAGTGTATGTCACAATGTTAGAGCATTTAAATCTGGACTCTCTTGATTTACTGTGCAATATTTGTAAAATTATTAGTTAATTATTTTAGGTAATATTGGTGGTGTTATTTTTTTTCGCTGTAACAGTTTTATAGGAACGAATAAAGTACTGACAAAAAATGTATAACTTGTTATAAGAAATGCTTTCACTTATTTTTTTTATTTGGTTAGGATGGACCAGGTTAAAGGGGTTTTGACTCTACAAGGAGAAGCTCTTACTCAAGCTGTAAGTATGTTTCATAACACTATAAAAATGAAATCCGCTTTCTGCGAGAATAGCGCTGTTTTGCATAAAACTATTAAAGCAAACCTGCAATTCCACTGATTCGCATCACACTGATGACACTGTAATGAAATTGAATTCATTGTCTTAAAGGGATAGTTCATGCAAAAATTTAAATTTCCTCACACAAGTGGTTCAAAACATTTTTTTTTGTTTATTATTTTTTTTCTACTATTAAACACAAAATATTCTGAAGAATGTTGGGGAAAACGTAGCCATTAACATGCATAGTATTTTTTGTTTATACTATGGTAGTCAGTAGTTGCAGCTTTCACTTCTTCTTTATGCCAATTCATCCATTCATTCATCCATCTATCCATCCATCTGTGTCTGTCAGTTTTACAACAATATATATTGATGCATGTTGCCACTAATCTGACAAATGTTAGCAATGTTGAATGTAAAATCATGCTGGAATAAGTAATGTGCCTAATTTTGTTTCCAGGATATTAATATCAAAGTTGCTAAAAGTAGTCAAGTCATGCATTTTGCATTCCGGGATGATAAACAGTGGAAATTACAGCAGGTAATCTTTCTTTCACTCTCTCTCATTGAAAAGTGCCTTTCATATACCTTGTTTCAGCATCATCTGTTGTTGTAGCGGTTTGAAATTACTCTTTGATAAAAGTTGTTAAACACATCCTGTCCCCCTCAGATCCAGGATGCCCGAAATCATGTGAATCAGGCCTTGCAGTTGCTCAGCAGCCGTGACGACAGCTATCACTTCAAAACTGGGGCTGAAGTCAATAAGGTTTGTTTTATCTCATGTAAAATGTACTTTTACAAACATTTATTGATGTCTAGGAACAGGATTCCAAAATAAAAAGATAAGAAATCTCTTAATCAGTACTGACTTAATTCTCTCAGTCTTAAGATTAAATAATATTTTTCAAAGAAGGCTATTTTGGTGCTGCTTACAATTTACTGCTCTAAATGACTAAAAATGTATTATTTTCATTTTTTATTAGAATAAGCAGTCCCACACTTTATATTGAGTGGATTTAAATATGTTATTGCATGTTTTTTGCATTGTACTTCTGCTTGTTGGGTGGCATGATGGCTCAGTGGTTAGCAGTGTCGCCACACAGCAAGAAGGTCATTGGTTTGAGTCCCAGATGGGCCAGTTGGCATTTCTGTGAGGAGTTTTCATGTTCTCCCTGTGTTTGCATGGGTTTCCGCAGGGTGCTCCGGTTTCCTCCACAGTTCAAAGACATGTGGTATAGGTGAATTGAATAAACTAAATAATCTGTAGTGTATGGAAATGAGTGTGTATGAGTGTTTCCCAGTACTGGGTTGCGGTTGAAAGGGCATCTGCTACGTAGTAAAAGTTGGCGGTTCATTCTGCTGTGGTGATCTCTGAAATGGAGACTAAGCCGAAGGAAAATGAATGAATGAATGAATGAATGAATGAATGACTTATGCTTGATTAAATACCTGCATGTAATAAATTTGTAAATAATTTCTGTAATTACATTTATAATTACACAGTTGAGCATGCCTTACAACTTAACCCACTCTTAAAACTACTCATACCAACAAACATGTCCCTAACCTCAATAGCACCAGAAGTGTTCTCCAATGCATTAAAACTAAATACAACACACTTTCTGTGTTCTTAATGTAAGTACTTAGTAGTTAAGGCCACCTAATATAAAGTGGGACTGAAGTAGCAATAAATTAACATGCTGATTACAATTATCTTCAGCTCTCAAAATTAGGTCATAATAAACATGCCAGCAGTGACAAAACGGCAGTAGTGAAATCAAATGTAGAAAACGCGCTGTTTTCCTCTTCGTATGAACCAGATGCTTTCTTAGAAACACTCCATGTCTTAAAAAAAATTTGTCCTGAATAAATCACCTTTCCATATGCACCAGACACTTTCTTAAACTCCTCATTACAAGGACTCAAAAAGAAAAACAAATCATATTGCGCTATTTGCTTCTAACCTTAAAGTCCACAGGAACCGGAAGCTGGGACCATTTTTTGTATTGTGACACAGTTCCTAGAGAAACAGAGTATTAAATGAAAAAACAGTAGGCGTGGCTTGTTTTTTTTTTTTCTACTGCGATCTGATTGGATGTAGTAAAGTAGGAATTTCATTCAGGAAGATTGGGAAAAGTGTTTGGGGAGAGTTATTTCAACCTAACACACTCCTCTTGATCACCATTTCTGTTTGTTGTCAAGGCTGACAGTTATAGGGGCGTGGTTAAATGTGTTAGCCACACCCAATTCCTAAGATATATGTAATTGACAATTTAACTGAAAACAAACAGGAAGTGAATTTCCAGATTTCAATTAGAGATTAGAAGGGCAACAAAAAATGTTCTTAATGACATGCACAGATTATTTGTTCGCAACAAAACTGGCAATGTGAGCTAACAAAATCAATATGGTTAGATTTAATTTCATGGGGACTTTAAACACTTCTTTTGCACAATATATTGTACAGTATTATGTAAAGTACTTGTATAATCTGCCTTAGGCTGTGTGTACAGTCAACTGTTTAAAGTGCATGTAGAGTTGGATTACTGCTCCAGAATGTGAGTTTTGTACAAGTTTAATTTCATGTCCACACATGTAAGCTGAAAGACAATAAAGCTCAACTTGAGGTGAACTTGACAAATGTTCAAAGTGCTGTGAACATGTTTGCACAAGCCCTCCAATTCACTGCCATCATTTTGACATGTGAGCTCATTAGATTTATACTGTTATTATGGTTTGATTATAGACTACTTTGAGACTAGAGGCTATATATCTGCCAATGTTAAACTATTGTTTGATTGAATCTCTTTCTTCTTGTGACACATTGAGGTTACGGTACTGAATGGCTTGTTTGTTATTATCGTGAACACTATATAAGCATTTGCTTCATCTGTAAAAGAGCAACCCTATACAAACGTATTATTTTAGCATCAAATGATCCTGGGTTTATCATTTCAGTGTACAGGCTTTCATAGACACTGTAGTCTATGAGGTCTGGGAGACTCTTTTATTTAAAGGCTACATTTACACAATGATGAAGCCAAAAATATATTTTCCCTTATGTTTTAACCTTTGATGTGCAAGCTTAGCAAACTTTTTAATGCACAAAATAGGTCATTTCAATAAATACATTTTTAAAAGAAATGTGTTTTAAAAGGGTGGCACAGTGGCTCAGTGGTTAGCACTTTTGCTTCACAGCAGGAAGGTTGCTTGTTTAAGTCCCGGCTGGACCAGTTGGCATTTCTGTGTGCAGTTTGCATGTTCTGCTTGTGTCCAGGCCCGGATTACGAATTCAGAGGCCCCTGGGCACAGTGTCTTGTAGGTCCCCTACCTGGTCTCTATAGTTGAATTAAAAAAATAAGATTAATATAAAATTTTTAAAATAAAATGAATCTATAATGTATTACCCTCATTTTTTAAATGAATGATGTGCAGTACATGTATTTCTAGTCTACAAAGAATTTACTTTGAAAAAAAAATGCTAACCCTAACTAGTGAAAATTTATGGATTTTATTATACTTTAAGTTAAAATAATCTATATTTAAGGGTATTTTGAATGTAAAACTTCTATAAACGTATAATGGATATGATTTGGAGATAACATCTCTCCAGTTCAGTTCTATGAATCTGAGTCCTCCATTAATAGACACACTTATTTATGATTCCTAATTGGCTTCCTCGTCAGGAAGAGTAGGCTAAATCTGATATGTAGTGGAGAAAAGAAGATTGAGTTCATCAGACGTTGGATTCGAACTGGGTTCATGCTCGATCGGGCCAAAAGATGTTGCTATGCGCTTTATTGTGCTCTTTCCTAATGTTGTCTCTGTCAATCAAACGGTGATGGGCATCCAACGATGTGCGCTCTTTGCACTTAGCCCAAATAGACACTCCAAAATTGGCATTTTTTTTCCCCTCGCAGGGGCCCCAGGTTCGCACGGGTCCCTGGGCCTGTGCCCATAATTCCCATTGGTTAATCCTGTCCTGCCCATGTCTGTATGGGTTTCCTTCGGGTGCTCCGGTTTCCCCCACAGTCCAGAGACATACCGTATAGGTGAATTGGATTTAACTAAATTGGCCGTAGTGTGTGAATGAGTGTGTATGGATGTTTTCCAGTACTGGATTGTGGTTGGAAGGGCATCCACTGTGTAAAATATAAGCCGGAACAGTTGGTGGCTCATTTCGCTTTGGCGACCTAAATAGAGAATAAGCTGAAGGAAAATGAGTGATTATGTTTTAAAAATGATTATTGTAGGTGCTCCTTATTCACGTATGTTTTTTTTTTTTCCCCACAAATAATATAACTTTTTTACTTTATAAACACATTTTGGTCAAAAAAAACTCCAGAATTCATTGGTGTTTTGTCATTTTGAAAGTAAATTAATATTCAAAAAGTATGAAAGGAAAAATGAAAATAAAATATTGACCATTGGAATACTGAATGATGAAAATAATTATTTGCAAAGATAGAACATAAGAGCTCAATTGGGTTAATACAGACCTATTTTGTGCATCAAAGGGTTAAAAATTCACGTTTACACGTTTTTCAAACTGATCAACAAAATTGCTAAAAACGCTGTAATTTGTATTCTAGGTCAGTTTTTATTTTGTCACCTTTTTGGTAAATGGTACCTGTAGGAAATGAAGACTTGCAATTGGCGGCTTTGCGCTGGTGTGTTTGTAGAATTTGCCGTGTGTGTAAGATGGGACTCCACTGCTGATTGCAATGTGAAGTAAATCAACACTTTGCTGACACTTGATCAAACACTTGAGCAACACCACCATCATCACATACTCCGCCATTGTTGTGTGTTTGTTTGCGCTTTAATCAAGGCCTCATCATTTTCAGTAAAACACTTGTTTTTTCTGATGTTTACATGTCCACTTTAAAAGTATTGTTTCAAGCTGTTCACACACTGGCAACAAACAGTTGGCATCTGACATTTTCTCCCAGAATGTGTTTTTCTCTGCCTCTTATGTTTATGTTCAGCTTTTTTACTTTAAAGATGGTCCAAAGAACCATAAACGTTAAATGACTACAACCTACACCTACCAACACGCATAAATATATCACAGTTTTTGCATCTGAACTCTTTAATTACATTCTTCGTTTTCCTCCTGTGAGCTTGTGTGGTTCTGTGCATAGTTGAGCACATTTGAAGCTAACTACAGGTTATTCAGGAATAGTAACATTCTTTCCACTTAAACAAGTAAAGCATTTTCACTTTTCACTGTATGTGATGTATATCGACACACTTATTGTTTGTGTTTCAGCTTATGGACGCAATAATGCTTCAGTTGACTCGAGCCCGTAACAGACTCACCACCCCGGCCAGCATGACTCTTCCTGAGCTTGCAGCAAGTGGCCTCATGGTTTGTGCTTTTCTAGATTTTCACTTGACCCAAAAATGAACATTTTACTCTTCTTTTACTTGCCCTCAAGTAGTTTCAGACCTTCATGTGATCTTTTTTTCTTTCAACACGGAAGTATTTTGATGTATGTTACAAACGAGTACCCTTTGTTTGCTATAGTAGGTAAATCATATACTTTGGAATTCAGTTGTTTTCAACATTCTTCAGAATATCTTTGTTCAGCAAAAAAAAAAAAAAAAAAAACAGGTTTGAAACAAATGGAGGATGAGTAAATAATGGGAGAATTTTCATTTTGGGTGAACTACACTGTAAAAAAATTATGAAACAAAAGCTGTTATATTACTTCAGCTTACACTACCTGACAAAAGTCTTGTCACCTATCCAAGTTTTAGGAACAACAAAGTATGACTTGACTTCTAGTTGATCGTTTGGTATCAGAAGTGGCTTATATGTAAGTCAAAGGCCTCTAGATTACACTTATTTTACCAAAATAAAGTATTATCATGCCTTGATTTTTAATTTTTCCTTTAGGACAGTAAGGTCTGACTTGGCTCAGACAAAAGTCTTGTCGGTTAACAGAAATAATATCCAGTATAGAATATAAAGTCATGGCGCTGTGAAAAAAGAATTAATATTGTGTAGTACTCCCATTAGCTTGGAGAGCTGCTACCATACATCTCTGCAATGAATCAAATAACTTATTAATAAAGTCATCTGGAATGGCAAAGAAAGCACTCTTGCCGGACTCCCAGAGTTCATCAGGATTCTTTGGATTCATCTTCACTGCCTCCTCTATCTTACCCTAGACATGCTCAATAACGTTTATGCCTGGTAACTGGGCTGGCCAATCCAGGAGCACCTTTTTTGCTTTCAGGAACTTTTGAAATGGAGGCTCTAGTATGAGAGAGGCTGCTCTCCTGTGGTTTGTAATGTAATGGGCAGCACAAATGTCTTGATACCTCAGGCTGTTGATGTTGCCATCCACTCTGCAGATCTCTCGCATGCCCCCATACTGAATGTAACCCCAAACCATGATCTTTCCTTCACCAAACTTGACGGATGACTATGAAAATCTTGGGTCCATCCAAGTTCCAGTAGGTCTTCAGCAGTATTTGTGATGACTGGGAGCAAGCTCAATAGATGATTCATCAGAAAAATCTGCCTTCTGCCACTTTTCCAAATGATCAACTAGAAGTCATGTTATATGTGTTGCTCTTACAACTGGGATCGACGACAAGACTTTTGTTGGGTAGTGTAATTGTTTTCCATTATACAAAGTTTAACATTTTTTTTGTAGTCAGTTTGACTGATGTATAAGTTGAAGACTTGAAAAAATCAATTGATTCAAGGCAGTAAAATTTTTTTACAATGTATCCCTTTAATATGGATGCTCAATCTGTTGTTGTCTCTTTTTGAAACCTACAATATCTGTTCTGTTCATTCTAGAAAATGTTTACACCTCCAATGCCGGGTGACGTGATGGTGAACTTCTACATCAATCTCAGTAAACTGTGTTTGACGGTGTATCAACTACACGTGCTGCAGCCTAACACTACTAAGGTATCAAGCTATCTGAAAAAGAAAACCTCTAGTTTGCTCGCCATAATTGTGTGTTGAAATGCACTGTCATTTTGGTTTTCTGTTAGAACTTCAAACCGGCAGGAAGTTCAGTGCTGCATAATCCAGGAGCAATGTTGTAAGTGCTCATTGCGTTTCCTGTTTTGATGCTTCAATGTCCTTCTTCTGCTTTTCCTGTTTTGAAGACGTCTGTTTGATGGAGCTTTCTTTTCTCCTCAAGTGAACACAACAACACCAAGTTCGAGGTGAGCCACGTGCACAAGGTGGAGTGTGTGGTGCCGTGGCTGAACGACACGCTGGTGTTTTTCACCATTTCTCTGCAGCTCTGCCAGCAGCTCAAAGATAAGGTGTGATGATTATAATCTCGCCTGCACAGTCACTGTCATTACTGATGATCAATGCATGCACAAAAACCAGAGGGTTATCAGAAGAACCAAGCAGTTTAGAATTACGTTTGTAGGATTGTGTCAAAAATAGTAAATATTTCCTTAATATTCCATTCACCAAACTTTTTTATATATTATTAGTATTGGTAGTATTACATTAGCATTATTTCACATTTAACATGACAAAATATACAGTCAGGTCTTTAAATATTGGGACATCAACACAATTCTTACATTTTTGGCTCTATACACTAACACAATGGATTTAAAATTAAACTAACAAGACATGCTTTATGTGCAGGCTGTCAGCTTTAAGTTGAGGTAAAATCAGGTGAACAGTGTAGGAATTATGAGTTTGCATATGTGCCTCCCACTTGTTAAAGAACCAAATGTAATGGGACAATTGGTACAAAAAAGAATGTCCTATTGTCACATTAATTGATAGTAATTGTGAAACAAACATCACTACTTTTTTTACATACAGTTGAAATCAGTATAATTACCCCCCCCCTGTTTATTATTTATGCTTGCTTAAATATTGCGCAAATTGTGTTTAACAGAGCAAGGAAATGTTCATAGTTTGTCTGATAATATTTTTTCTTCTACAGAAAGTCTTATTTGTTTTATTTTGCCTAGAATAAAAGCAGTTTCTAATAAAAAAAACAAACATTTTTTTGGACAACTATTAGCCTGAAAGCTATATATTTTATCGATAGTCTACAAAACAAACCATTAAACATCATTAAACTTGCCTAATTACACTAACCTGCCTTGTTCACCTTATTATCCTAGTTAAGCCTTTAAATGTCACTTTAAGCTGTATAGAAGTGTCTTGAAAAACATCTAGTCAAATATGATTTACTGTCATGGCAAAGATAAAATAAATCAGTTATTAGAAATGAGTTATTAAAACTTGTATGTTTAGAAATGTGTTGAAAAAAATCTTTGCTTTTGTTAAACAGAAATTAGGGAAAAATTTACAGGGGAGCTAATGATTCTGGCTTTTTTTTTTAAATATATTTATTCCATTTTTTTTTTTCATTTATTTATGTATTTTTTTTAAGGATTAAAATATTTTAAGATCATCCAAGATGTTAAAGATGATCTTTATTTCTTCAGTCAAAAAGAAAATCTTTTTTTGTTTTGTTTTTCTCTATATAATGGATTTTTACAGTGCACCATGGTTTAAATCTTCAAACTGCTGTTTCAGTGCAACTTTATGATACCAGCTGAGAAATAAGGGTCTAACCTAGCAAAATGTTTGGTAATTTAAAAATAAATAATAAAAAATAATATTAGTACTACCTCAAACTTGGCATTGCTACCACAATACTTGCTAAACGTTTTTAATTTTTTACTAAGGTCAATCTTAGTTGAACATTATCGCAATGTTAACCTTGTAATCGCAATAATTTTCTTCCTGTTCACAAGAAAAACATTTTAATGTGTCATGCAAAGTTTGTGATTTAACTGCTTTTAATTCTTCGGAGAATGATCAGTTTACAGACAGACAGCCTCTATGAGCAAAAGGATCCAAAGGATGTGCTCACGGGTGTTTTTAAAGACAATGTTACAATATCTTGGATAAGAGTTTCTCTACAGCTCCTTCACTCTTAAACAAACAGTAGATTACACATGGCTGTAATAGCCCAATGATTATTTGATTTTACTTTAGCAAAACCTTATTCAATTTATAATATCAACATATAATTATCAATCATCAATATATGATCATAAAGATTAAAATTCATCACAACCTCTACAAGAACTAACATGTTTATGTCTTTGCTCTTTCATTGCAGATTTCTGTCTTCTCTAGTTTCTGGAACTACAGACCATTTTAAGCTACATCTGACCAAAACTCTACATTGAATGATCATTTAAAAAAGCTAAATAATTAAATTATTATGCTCTAGAATTTACTAAGAACAAAAAAAAAACTATTGTGAACAAGCTCCGTGAAGTAATCCGTTGTGATTTTTACTATATGACCATGTATGAATCTAGTGTGCTTCTCGTTCAGTATGAGGTAGCGAGTGCTGTCTATGTAGTCCGTATGGAATCATTTGAAACTCTTTTCGGATGAAGCCATTCGGCGATGTGGTTTTGTGTTCATGCAGTATTTGTCATGGTCAGTGTTGATTTTATTTGTCAGTAATCTTGCCTATATTGTGTTTACTCATCCATGTTTAGGTTTAGAAAGGAAACGCTACTAAAACACAATGCTTACCTTTTTATATTTTGTCACAACGGCTGTGAAATATTCCAGTTGGTTTGTCGAGGGAGCTCTTTGAACTGTTTACCAGTGTTTTTAGCTGAGAAAGTTTAACACTTGAACATTATTCCTCTAAAACCAGGGACTGTCATCAGTGCAGCACGGTAAAAGCATTAAGACCATTTTCATATGCGCATTAATAACCAACAGTGTATTTTTTTTGCCACTGCAACTCATCTGTGGTATCATTTTAGTAACTCTAAATGACAATGAATGATGTCAGGGCTTCATCGTCCATCATTCCATTTCAAAGCAAACACATTCCTACTGATGGCTGATTGGAGATCAGAGTTCAGCATTTCTAATAGCCATCATTCTATGATTAAAAAAAGGAATATCATGTTGATCAACAGTTTGTGGTCATTACAGAAAGGGTTTCTCTGGTAGCTCATTTACTTTGTCAGACTTGATATATTTATTGCTATATTTTTATTTATTTCTTGTTAAATGCACTTAATTCGTGTCCTGATTTCATGCGTGTTCATTTTGAACATTTGATTTGTGTTTACATAAATTCTAAGCTATTTTCATGTGTATATCATGCTTGATATGGAATATTTTGTGCAATAAACATACTTTATGAACACTACCTTGCCTTTTGGCACATTATCTTGTCTGAATAAACTAACCGATACTTGGTCTACAAGCTATTTTACCCCAGTATACTGCAATGTTTCTGCTTTTATTATAATATATCTGCTCACTTTTAAACATTTAAAGATGCACCGAATTCATTAATGCTTACTTGAAGTATTAATTATTATTATGTATTACATTTCTGGGTCCCTCTTTATATTAGGTGCCCTTAATTATTATGTAATTACACTGAAATTAATCATTTGTTGCAATGTTCTTATTATGTAAATACATGTTTTTACATCGTACTTATGATTGATTTTAATACCATATATGATTTATTTCTGTAAATACATTTGTAATTAGCCTGTTGACCATCTCTTACAACTTAATCCACCCTTAAACCTAGGCATAGCACCTAATCGACTCATAAATGCACCGGAAGTGTTCTGCAATACATCATGAACACAGTAAGTACATTGTATTTCTTTTCTTGATGCAAGTACAATAGTAGTTAAGGCCACATTATATAAAGTGGGACCCTTTTCTGAATTGTAGATTCTTAAAGAAGTGTATGATCTTACAATTGGCAAATATTAAATAATAATAATAATAAAAAAACTTAACTTTACTACGTGTTTAAAGGGCTCCTATTATGCAAAATCAACTTTTGGAAGCTGTTTGAAATGGGTTTAGTTTTAAAGGTATAGTAGGTAAATAGTCTGTCCACGGTTATAGTGGAGTGATATAAACAAGGGCTTTAAAATTTCCCAACATTAAAATAGGAGCTTTTTATGCCCCAGCGCACCATGATGTAGAACTGCAGTTTTCCCCGCCCACCGATTTAGATGGACAGACGAGTATTACCAAATGTCAGTATTAATGTGTATAATTATGTCCACAAGACAGGATTTGCAAAGAAACTCAGGTTAAAAGATCTGTTCCAACTCTCTGTGATCAAACTGCACTTCAAGAAGTAGTAAGTGCCACACTAAAAGATACTTTTTAAGCTACGCAAGTCATAACCACTGGAATCAGCACAGCTGCATATTGTACACAAATATAAACTAGTGTACAATACGCAGTGTGCATAATGAACAATAAATTGGATGACAAGAGTCCCAGTTTGTGGATGTTAAAACCGTTTGTGGACCCACAGCCAACATTGTTACAGCATTTGTGTGTGGCTCATTCATACTGTGGATGTAAGTGTGACTGTGGGTCTCTGTTTTTATCATATCTGATTTGGTGTCTCTTATTTTTGCTGTGTATTCTAACATCTGATCCTGGTTATCCTTCTCTGAGAAAAGTCCCAAGAGCAAGCAGTGAGCACCAGCTCATATTCATTTAAAGACACGGTGCAAAAACAGCTAAAATTCCCCAACCCAAACATTTTACATTTTTAATGGGGTATAATAAAGGAGCTGATGGGCATTTTGATCTGACACATTCTGGAGACACAAACGATTTGTTTTACATCTTGTAAAAATGGCACAATTAGAGTCCTTTAAAACTTAATTTTTAAATGTTTAATTCATACACGGTTAATTCATATAAATTGTAAAAATTAATTTATCATTATTCATGTTTTTGTGATTACAGAAATAAAATATTATATTTCTGAACTGAATAATAAAAAAAGCTATTATTAAGAGAATTTTTTTTTAAATAAATGACTTTAGTTTATCTTGATTTTATCATATTGGGATTATATTAGGATTAGATTTTTTTACTTTGAGAACCACTGAACCAATATTAGCCGCGTTTCCACTATCGCGCCTAAAGCGAGCGAGCCAAGGCCAGTGGGGTTTCCACTGTCACTTCCGGGGCCTAATCGGGCCAAAGCGGGGCTTTCTTGGGGCCAGCGGCCGGCCTTTTTCGGCCCGCCGAATACCTTGGGCCAAGGAGGGCCAGCTGGGGCTTCGGGGCGGAGTGAAAGGAGAGGCGGGCAGTTTTCTGATCGCACATGAGTACATGCGCCAAACAAATAAAGAAATAAGGGAAAGAAAACATCTAGCCTTATATAGTCTGGGGTCTTTTTGCGTATAATCACCCTTATTTTTCCCTTTTAAATGTAAGGCTGCAGCATAAAGTAATAAAGTAGTTTTAATTTATAGTGACGTTTTTTGCTGCGTCCTCCTTTATGTTTCAACAACGCATAATAAGCTTTACACCATAAAGACACAGCAGACAGTAAAGGCTTTGGAGAGTTTTTGTCAAGTTTAAAATGTTTGTTTGTGCGCGTTTAGATGCCTGTATGTGTGTGTGAGACCGGGCTAAAGCGCTCCTTCACAGCTCTGTTTTGCCGCGAGCGGCTTTTTTCTTTATTTATTTTGGAGATAATACACAATATAAAGAACCAATGATTTTTGTTTAAAAAAATCCCATTGAGGTGCAGTAGGTAGTGCTGTTGCCTCACAGCAAGAAGGTAGCTGGTTTGATCCTCTGCTCAGTTGGCGTTTCTGTGTGGAGTGTGCATGTTCTCCCTGTGTTCGCGTGGGTTTCCTCCGGGTGCTCCGGTTTCCCACACAGTCCAAAGACGTGCAGTACAGGTCAATTGGGTAGACTAAATTGTAGTGTATGAGTATGTGAATGAATGTTTATGGATGTTTCCCAGAGATGGGTTGTGGCTGGAAGGGCATCCGCTGCGTAAAAACGTGCTGGATAAGTTGGCGGATCATTCCGCTGTGGCGACCCCAGATTAATTAAGGGACTAAGCCAACAAGAAAATTAATGAATGAAAATCCCATTGACTTTGACTGAAATTGATACTTTAAACATTTATGGTTGATTAACAAAGTTTACATCTCATACAAATAATGTCATGCACTCAAAACATTCCAACTTCCTTTTTCTAAGTTAGCAAAACATGCTAATTTTTCTCAGGTATTCTCAGAAAAGGGTTAAGGTAATGTGTTAAATATGTTGAAACAAATACAGTCAACATCTAAATTGAGTAAAAGTTGTTATCTGGGATAACCAGTAACAAACAATTTGAAGTTAAAAACAATCTTCAAAGACAACATATGTCAATACAAGGCTGTTTAAGGGACTGCTTTGGTTCCAGAAAAAAAAGTGCTTCAATATTTTGTTTAACCACAAAGTAACTAAAGTATTAAAATGAATGAGCATGTTTACATAGGCTATAAAAATCTTTCTGAGCAAGTGTCTCATATCTGAAACGGCCATCACAGCTTCAGTCTTGTGACATCCTGGGTAAATATTAACATTTTTACACAGGAGGGAAAGTTTTTAGCTTTTATCATTCCTCTAAGGAAGTATCTACCAAAAACGTGTTTTCTATGCTGCGTTTTCAAGTACAACTAATGATTAGGTGATATACTTTTGCTATATAAAAAAATGAAGTCACATAATCTGACGTTTTGTATAGGTAATCCCTTTTGTTTCTGAAGGATCATGGCTCCATTCCCATGTTGTCGATGCCCACCTTCTGTCTTCTTGGCTATAATGTGGAAACAGTAGCAGTCACCACAGATGTTATATGACCGTATTGTTTTATTAATCTACAGATATGTTATCATTCTGACCTTCTCATCACAGCAGCAGCAGCAACAGCAGCGAATGAGGACCAAGATGACCAGCAGGAGGACCATACCTGTGAAATGGTTAATATTGTGGAATTCTTAATCATTTAATAATATATTATTATTATTATTATTGTTTGCTTTGCTTAATTTTACAAACCTATGAAGATGAAGAAAATGGCAAATGAGGCAATGTCCCAGTCTGACTGAAACATCTGTTTTGATTGTAGTCTTGAGACCACATCATTGAACTGGTTCTCAAAGTCCTGTTGAATGCTTTTGTCCATGACTTCAGTCAGAATGGTCCGGCTTATTAAACACTGTTGACAGATATTTGAAACGGACATCAAGAAAAATGAAAAAAAAAAAAAAACTGATACCACAAACTAAACCAACCTGTTTACCAAGAAACAAGTATGCAAATAACACTGAATACACAGTCTGGATGTGTTTTTTTTTTCTTCTTCTAGCGTTCGTCTAAAAGAAACAAACTTAAAGGTACTTAAAAATAACAACTAAAATAATGTAGTATAACCCTGTTTTAAACTAGTAATAACATATTTTGAATCACTAAAACAGGAACTTGCATTACCGGCTAAGTTTTAGTCACGGCAATATTTTACCTAATAGTACTTCTTATTTCAGACAAACTTAAACATTATAAGCTCGACTTTTCACTTTTATAAGTAAGTATACACTATCCTTTCTTTATTAAGCCGGTTGTCACTGAATAACCACAGTTACTGTAAGGCTAAAATCGCTTGACACTCTTGTAGACTCGTACGTACTAAACTAAAATGTAGCCTATGCTACAATCATCCAGATCTACTTGTATTCTACTTCATAAACTGTGTATTTTCGATCAAATATATATCGGTCACTCACCTGTTGTGTTTGTTTGTCGTATTTCCGGGTTACAGAGCAACACCTGTCTCGGTGAACTGAAAGCGGCTCATGCAGGATGTTTGTTGACCCGCTGAGGTGATTTTGCGGAAGTGCGACGATCATTTCACAACCAAACTTATCTAGTTTGTGGCTTTTTATTATAGCTAAGGCTACTAACAAAATATTAACTAAACAAAATACATTAGCTTAACACACAGTCCATGTTAAACATTAAAACAGCTTAGTTATTAAACTATGCAATTAAGATTGCATTAAAGCTGACAAGATGCGATATTTACCCCTGTTTTTTATTTCAATCGTTTTTATTGGTCTTTTGCATGGCAATAAAAATTAAATATTGAGAGATAAACAGTAATACAGTCGTCTTTGTTAATCCCATTACCCCTAACCTCTCATTTATTAACTCAATTAGCAAAAAATAGATACATAAATACCAAATTAAGAACATTAAACAAATAAGTACATCAGAGAATAACTGGATACAGATGGGAGGTGGATAATTATAAAATGTAATAATAATATAAAATTTTTGATGATTATAATATTATTATTATTGTTAATAATAGCCTAATAATGATAATAATTAATTAAAAAAGAAACTTAAAGTCTGAAACAGTAAAAAACGCCACTCTTGTAGGGGGGAAAGTGTGTTTCCACTTTAGAAGTATGGCACGTCTAGCTAAAATTGTGGTAAAGGCAAAAACCTTGCTGTCGTGGACTGTCAAATGAGGTCCAATTGGGATACTCCAAAGACGTTTAGCAAAGGATCAGGGTCTTACCCAGAGATGCCAAAACTGGGGCCTGCGGGCCAAAGTTGGCCCATGGTAACCAAGGAAGAGAGGAAAAATGATAGAGATGGCTTAGAGAATGTCAATTCAAATCTAATGTGTACTTTTGGTTAATTGTTTTAAAAAATAAATTAAATTAAATGTTTCAATTAAATGATGTGAATTAATCAGATTTAGCTTAAATGTACATACTGTCACCTGATGGAGAGGACAAATCAAGTCAAAGGCAGGTTTGGCTTGACTAGTATATTCAGCATTGAACTCCATTGTATTATAAATATGATTGTTCATGTTTTTATTGCAATAAGTTATCATTTTAAATGTTAAACTGCATCTGTTATATAGTTTAAAGTAATGGGTTGTAATAAATTGTGAAATAACCATGGCAACTTTAATGTAAAATAGTTTGGTATATTTATCTTTTGTCCACGACTCTTCATACAAAGAAGTTTTTGCACCCCTGCCCCCTGTTTTCTTTTTTATTATATATAAACATGACAGATTGAGCTTCTGAGTAGGTAGCACAAATCATCAGAAAACTGTCATATTAGGCTACTAAGTGATTATACTAAGGTATTACTGAAAGAAAGAAAGAAAGAAAGAAAGAAAGAAAGAAAGAAAGAAAGAAAGAAAGAAAGAAAGAAAGAAAGAAAGAAAGAAAGAAAGTTAGCACGGTTGTCCTGCGAGACACGAAATTTCGGTTCTCTGGATGTCCACAAATTTAGCAGAATCAGGCCTGTAGCCAGTCTGGTGAAAGGGGTGGTTCTTTTTTCTCAAAAATTGGACCTATTTGCAGTTATACGCCTCAGTTTCTATTTTACTATGAGATTTAAATACTGCATTTTAGTGTTTTTTGTTGTTGTTGCTGGATTAGCTGATCAGATGTCATTAAAACAACACTTTTTGATGTACTAAAAATATTTCCTAAAAATTGCAATAAAACAAATTAAAACAAGACTAATTTTTAAAATACAAATTTATGACAAATATCATTAGGAAAAAATACCAGTCTGTTAAACTTTTAAAGTTAATAAAAAAAAAAAACTGTAGCCTGCTATAATTTATTAGACAAAAAACAAACTGGCCAGCACATGCAACTGTACTCAGTCACAATTAATAAAAAATATTAATTAAAACAACAATAATAATAATAATAATTATTATTATTATTATTATTATTATTATTATTGGTATTATAAATTCTTCAGAATTTTTCTAGTCTCTTTGGTAAAAAAGTACATTTAAAAATTCCTGATATCAACAACAGCCAAAATATATTCAAATTAATTTAATATGGTCCGCTTCTGGTGCTTCATTTCAGGTGCAAAATTCTGGACCTTTGTCAGTGAGGGGTGGGCCTTCCGAACCCCCCTGGCTACAGGCCTGAAAAGTTAGAACATGTTTTAATAGAATTGTGGCCGTAAAAGCGCACTTACAGGTATTTCAGGCGCAGGTCAGATTTTCTCAAGGTCATAAATTAATTTATTTATATTAATTTTGTCTAGAAAATGCTTAGACCTCTCCAGTTTCATCTGGAATGCATCCCAGATCACCTTCTGAAGTGGTTTGAATAATCGGATATCTGTTCAGAATAAAACGAATGAAGTGAGCAGACAGCCTCATAAACACAGACGTGATGGGAATATATATTCAATGTAAATATATTATATTAATTGTATAATAAATATATTATATAATATTACATAAAATAATTAAAAGAACAAATGCTGGATATTTTGTGCTGGATGAGAGGTGGTTGGTAGCAAGTAACATGCTATTAGGTTATGTGACCGCTAGATGGCGTTCTTGGATAAGCTTACCCCCACTAGGAGTTTGTCAGAGCAGTGTATCCTTGCTGGGCTCACTTTCTGTTCTAATGTCCCGCATCTGTCTTTAATTATATTCATCTGTCTCCATATTCTAGTGCATCCCAGAGTATTACACAGCACCAAAAATGTGAAAATATATGATCAATAAATTTAATATGTTTTTGTCCACAGCCACCGCAGCTCGCCGTGACGGAAATTCCCTTGCCTGTGCTCCAATAGGATGTGCTCTCTTCAGCGCTTACCATGACAACGAGACGCACAGCAGTGACGTCGCATTGTAAACATTTGCATATGCATTCCTATAAAGCTCGTCGGTTCTCTCTCAGCTGTTGTCAGTTCGCTCGGTGTTGATGTTTGCATTTGACCAAGGTGAGTTCAATACCTAAAGGTAGGAGTGGAGCCACGCCAATCTCACAGAGTCCGCTTCGTGAAGCCTCTCTCGGGCCCGTCTGTGCTGTAGTTCCTTGCGGCTTGCGTACATAAACGCAATTTTCGCGAAGAATATTACGTGTTTGTTGCTTGAAATGTGCCGCCGAGCAACATCCAGTGAACACTGGCACGGCGCCCGGTTAGCTCGTGCACTACTTGAGGCGTGGCAGTTTGTGAACCCTAGGCAGGGATCAATACAAGCCGTGAGGACCCTCAGGGAAACACGGGAGGCCGGTAGTGGGACCCCGCTGCGAGGGTTATGGTGGGTGGGAGCAGCGAGGCCCACTCATCGTCTATTTTAAACTATAATTTCCAACTTTGGTTTACTATAGATTAAAATAGAAACCATGGTAACTGTTATGATTTAACTGTATGTCTGGCTGTTGTAATGTTTTGCTTTGTTTTTCAGCTGAGTTGTTGTGCAAAGAAGGACTGTTGAAGACAACCGTTGAAGACACCCGTGGGTTATATTCATGAGCGCGCACGTTATAACGTTTCAGTGCTGTTTTCTGAAAGTTTATCTTGTTTAGATAAGTTTGCAGGTCAAACTAAATAAACTATACTCTTTCTAAACACCTGTCTCGTGTTTTATTTGTCTTCTAGAGCAATACTACACTGTCATATAAGACTGTTGAATGCATTTGTATGGAACATGGTTTGACAATACAGTAGTCTAACAAATAAATAGTTGTTATAAATGTACCTACATTAGTCAACATTTGGTGTAGGATATAAAAAGTTTATCAAAGATGTTAGATGTTAGACATAATGGTAATGTTATGTTTGTTAAATAACTGTATTTACTATTATTCTGTATGTTTAAAACCAGCAGATTATACTATGTATTTAACATGTCATAAACTTACTCGTCCTAAGACAAGAATGGGTATTGTTTTGGTTTTATGTCAAACTACTGTAGGTTTTAGGTTGACTACAGCAGATATAGGCTATCTATATCTTAATATTGGTAGTCAGAGTTATTTTAATGACTCAAATCAAGTAAAATGTCTCTTACTCAATTACTTTTAGCATTCAAAAGTCAAATTTAAGTATATTAAATACAGTTTCCTACAACAAAATTGTGTCTTGTGAAAATGTCCAGTGGTTGGTGAGAAAAAAAGTTAATGTGAAGTTATATATATATAAAAGAAGTTGTACAAGTTGTCATAATATTTAGTCATATTAATATGTTAATTGTATAATAAATATATAATATTATATTACATAAAATAATTAAAAGAACAAATGCTGGACCATTTGGCCGCAGGGGGTGGCTCGTTCGACGCCCCCCACCCTGGCTACGGGCATGGGAATGACAAGCTCGACTTGTATTATAATATTATATAATATTGACTTGACATTGGTAGGGATTTTACAGTGTTGTAGTACCAAACCTCCTCTAAAAGTGTCGCTGTCTCACTTCATTCATGCGAGGATTGACCTCTGACTCTTTGTTTACGTGGAAGGAGAGCTGTTCTTGCTTCCGGGTTCTTATTTCTGCAGGTAACTGACCAGTTTTAAAGAGATGGCTACGGTACCGGCCCAGTCTCTACGGGTGTCAGAGATTAAAGACCCCACCGTTTTATTTGAACGGTACGGAACGGATGAGATCCGCGCTGTGGAGAGGAAAGTGCGCGGAGAGATTGAGCAGAAGAAAGAGGAACTCCGGCAGATGGTCGGTGAGCGGTACCGAGACTTGATCGATGCCGCTGACACGATCGGTGAGATGAGACAGTGCTCGGAAAGTGTCGTGCAGTCCATCCAGGACATGTACCGGTACTGCCATAAACTCAAACAGGCCAAACAGACCCCGCAGTCCAGCAGCAGAGCAGAGGTGAGGGTTCTGGTTTCTCTGTTTCTGGACAGCAGCTTGCAAACAACATACAAAAATATTTATTCATACTTCTTTTTGGCTTGAACAGAGACATTTGACTATGTTTGGATGCAAGCTGTTGCTTCAATGTTCTTGTCAGTCAATTTGAGTGAGCCATTTCAAAACAGATGCAGTGTGTCAAATGTTTGTCGTGACTATTGGTGAATATAGCATTCACTTATCTAAAACAACTGTTCAAATTACACGTCTTTAAACTGCATCTATTGAGTTGCCACTACTTTCAGAAATTATCTGTCTGTTTGTTTAACTCTGATTAAGTTGGTTATATATGCACACATTCGCTCTTGTGACACAGCCTCTTTTAAGTACTTTAAATATTCATCCTGAAATCCTGTATAAATATGACCTCAAAACAACATTAACATCAGCTCTGTTTAACTGACTATGAACAATGTTGTACTTTGATTGTCATTGGTTGCTTTTTATTCATGGGATGATAACAGTTTTGAAGTTTGGAAAAGTCAAGTTGTTAAATTTTCTGCCATCCCGTTCCTAAGGTACATCTAAGATATTTTTATTTTTATTTACTGTTGTTTTTAGGACAACAGCATCTTCCAGCAGAAAAGATATCCTAAGATGCCATTTTAAATTGTAATGAAAAATGTTTTTGACACTAATGAAGACAGCAGAAGTCATTGATTCTCTTGAATTATTTCGCCTTACATGTTTACTGCTCCAAAATATCCTAAATGTTTCTCAAAATAAAAATATAATATGTATTGTGTTGAAAAAGGAAAAAAGTTCTTGTTTTTTTTACCCAGACATTTAAAAATAATATATTTTAGAGCAGTGATGATCACAATACCGGGAAACCGTGATATTTTTATCCAAGGTGATACCGTCAGAATCTTATACTGGTCTATGCCTACTGCTTTTGTGATTTCACTATTTAGAATCTGCAAAGAAGACTTTTCTGAAATTATTTTATTAAGGAGAAAGTCCAAATGTGTGAATATATAAAACCAACTTTACCCAAATCTGTTGTCATGGCAATTTAAAATTCTTTCACTGAATAAGAGACAAACATGCCCAGTCATATTTAAAGAGGATTTGCTTCTTTTGCAAAAGAATATCAGTCAGATTATCTAATGTTCATCACAGAAAATCATACATTGATTAATATTCAAATGCATCTAGCTCAATCTTTTAGTAGTATTAGAGTTATGAATTTTTTTTCTATCTATTTATCTGTCCGTCTATCTATCTGTCTGTCTGTCTGTCTGTCTGTCGGTCTGTCTGTCTGTCTGTCTGTCTATCTAAATTAAAACAACAATGTTTTATGTTTTTGAAACAAAATTCAAAATTTTAAATAAAGCGACTAATAAATGAATCATGCAATATTTTAGTAAGAAATAAACTTATGATGTAACATTAAAGTAATTAAATAAAATTGTAGACATTTTTAATAACAATTCTTCACAGTATAATCTGTGTATTTATAGTTACAGTGTAACTATAAAGATTTCAAATTGAAATGTTTTTAAATGTTATACATAGAGGCCCCTTGCATGAGGCGATCCAAAAAAAAGATCTTCAACATTTAAAAGAAAACATACAGGAAAAAGAGTATAATTTGAAATATTATTACAATTAAAACAAATGCTTTCATCATTTCTTTTTTTTAAGTCTGTTTTATTCTCTTATATTCTGTTGAATTTCCAGCTGCTTTTAGGTGCATTCCAAGTGTATTTTAGTGTCACTTTTGATCAATGTTATGCACCTTTGCTGAATAAAAGTACTGACTGACTCCTTACTGAACAGTTGAACTGCTGTGTAAATATTGTACTGTTTACCTTATGTGTATCTATACCCCCAGTCCATTATTATATCATACATCCTCAATTTATTATATCACAAAGTCAGAGCTCAATAGTGAGACGTATTGGGATGGGTTGTGAATGCGTCATTGTTTTTAGCAGGGTCAGAAGCAGTCGCAGGAGAAGTTCTACACAATGGCGTCCCAGATAAAGCTCCTCCTAGAAATCCCAGAGCGCGTCTGGAGCGCAATGGAGTCCTCGCAGTACCTGCAGGCCACACAGCTCTACCTGCTGTGCTGTCACCTTCATAGCCAGCTACAACTGGAGGGTGGAGGTCATCAGTACAGCCCCGTCCTCTCTCGCTTTCCCATCCTGGTGCGCCAGGTCGCAGCTGCAGGTCATTTCAGGTATGCTAGAGAATTATGTAGATGTTCAATGCATTTTTGGTTGATGATTTGGTTGTTGTTGTTTTCTTCTTTACTAAATGTCAGTTGCCTTTTTGTTGTAGGTCTACAATCTTGCTGGAGAGTAAGTCAGTGCTGCGCGGCAGGGCGGTTTCCGATCAGGCGATCGCTGAAGCGCTAGTCTCCACCATGCTCCTGGAGGACAGCTCACCTCGACAGGCGCTTGCTGATTTCCTGCTGGCTAGGAAAGCCTCCATTCAGCAACTGCTTAATCAGCCTCAGCATGGTGAATAACTTGCGGGATTACATCAAAGTAGACATTTGTTTTTATTTTTAAATAAATTAATTATATGGATTTAGTTAATTTTTTCATACAACTCTGTATCAATCCTGTGTTCTCAGGATCTCATGCCATAGCCGAATGATCTACTGCTTAGCCACAAAATTTAGACATTTCAATATTAATGGAGTTTTGCGGTATTAAATAGATGCACCATCATCATTTTTAATCAAAATAAAGCCAGTTGTGTTAAAATAAAATAAATAAATAAACTTGGCACTTGTGTAAATGTAAAATTCAGATCAAAGGTTTTCATTTTCAATGCATTTCTAGCTAAAAATATTGTAGTAAGCAAATATCTTTTTAGTTATTACCAAAGCTCTCTCTATTCCGCTGTATGTGATTTAAAATGTTGTCAACAGGAATAAATGTTTTCTGTCTGAATGTTTAAAAAAGTAATTTATTCATGCGATTGCAATGCTAAACTTCACTACTGCAGTCAAATGATGTTTTAAAACTCATTCTAATGTGCTCATTATTTGAAATAGTGCAAATATGTCACATTTTTACCATATTTTGGATCAAATAAATGCAGGTTTGATAAACAGAAGAGACTTTTTTAAAAAGCGTCTTCTTAATGTTCATGTTGATTTAAAATAATGAATTCTTTCTTTTTTACGTATTGTTGTTTTGCTTTCACATGTGTTGCTGTCTCTCTCTCTCTCTTAGGTGCTGGGGTTAAAGCACAGGTTTGTTCTTTAGTGGAGCTGCTGGTTACGACTCTGTACCAGGCGTATGCTGTGTTTTATGTGCCTCCAGAGGGACAAGTTTCTGATACCGGTTTGGGCTGTGGCCTGCTTTTCACCACCTTGGAGAATGTAACCTCCAACACCTCCTCTGGTGAGTTTATGTTTGATTTATTAAGACTTGGCTGTATTTTAATGCAATTCTAATGTATCAGGACTTACCATCATGAAATTTCCTTTTTTTGTACTGCACAGAATTGTAGAGGAAGTTAGAGGAATAAACTAGTTAGAGGATGAAAGAGTTCATTGTAGCATGGAGCACATTCCACCCTAAAGGTCCAGTGAAATTAAAATATATTTTTTAGATGTTAGAATAAGCTTGTTTTTAGGATACCTATTAGCTAGTGTACTCTAAATGGTGATCACGTTTAGAACATATAAACATCCACAGCAGTTTGTCACTTCCACATAAACGGATCAATGACTTTTTTTTTATTATTATATTTTTTTTTAATAAATGCTTAAAGAACAAAGTACAGAACAATACAAATACAACAAAAGAAAGAAAAGGAAAAAGGGTCAGGGGTGTACAAAAAATATATATAAATAAGACAAACAAATATAAGTGCAAATATGCATACTAATAAAGGATAAGGGCCTTGTGGGAATACAGGATCTTAATGGTTTAAAGTAAAAATAAAAAGGTTTTAATGGCATGTTTTATTAGGGCTTTGCTTTATGTTGTTCATATGATGTTCCAATTATTTTACAATAGCAGGACAAAATGTTTTTTAATTATTAAATTTGCCTCTGTGAATATGGTACTTGGTAAATATTACCAAAAGATTAATAGCATGAGCTTCGTTCTCTCTATAACCAAAAATAACATGTTGGTATTCTAAGAGATAATTTGTCATTTATGAATTTGGAGATCTCCTACTATATTTTCTTTGAGAATTGACAATTCCAAAAAATATGCAGCACACTTTCTGGCTGTGACAAAGGATCGATGACTTTTTCACCTCACCTCATACTTCAGTTTCTCATCAAGTCTTGACCAAACAAATGTTCTCTTGTCTATGACATGCCTCACACCTTTCAAGACACTATTCATTTGATGCCCTTGAGCTCAAATGAGCGGTGATCAAAAATGAAACGCTATTGGTTGTTTTTTAAAAAGACGAGGAGATATGTCCCACCCTCTCTTCGTTGAATAACAAAAGCACATTTCAAAGCCCTTTTAAGGGATAGTTCACCCAAAAATGAAAACTTCCTTACAAGTTCATGAAACCTAAGTGGTTTTCAACTTTCATTTTTCTGTTGAAGATATTAGATCACACTCTCCACGCCACATAAATGAGATCCAGCCCCGAACGCCATATCTTGTCAGGAAATGTCAGTTTCTCCAGATATCTGGACAATAAGTCAGCAGAGTTTCCAATACCCGAACCAGTTAACCAGTATTCCACGGAATTAACAGTCTCCTATCAATATAGCAATTGACTGTGGAATCAACTTCAATGGAAAATTACTGCTTTACAACATTGTCCAGAGACACAATACACACTCTGTAATGCAGTTATTCTCTTATCTCTTTTTCTGGAAAACAAGTGTCATTTGAGTCCACACAGTCATAAGAATATAACAATATGTGAAAATGAAATGATAATAAAGCACTAATTATAGGAAAATATTAATAAAAAAATATAAAAAGAACATAATAAAAATGACAAATAATAATCAAATCATTGAGTAATACTCAATAAAATGATATAATGATAATTACATAAATGATTCATGATCATATGATTAAATGAAATAAATGAATAAAAACAAATTAAATAAAACACAGCAAAATTGAATGGCTGCTTTTTTTGTCATTTAACTTTTTTATTTTGAACTTATATACCCCACACGGGCGAGGCAGTGGCGCAGTAGGTAGTGCTGTCGCCTCACAGCAAGAAGGTCACTGGGTCGTTGATTCGAACCTAGGCTCAGTTGGCGTTTCTGCATGGAGGTTGCATGTTCTCCCTTCATTCGTGTGGGTTTCCTCCGGGTGCTCCGGTTTCCCCCACAGTCCTAAGACATGCGGTACAGGTGAATTGGGTAAGCTAAATTGTCCGTAGTGGATGAGTGTTTGGGAAACATCCACACACACATTCACGCAGAGATGCGTAAAAACTTGCTGGATAAGTTGGCGGTTCATTCCGCTGTGGCGACCCCGGATTAATAAAGGGACTAAGCCAACAAGTAAATAAATGAATGAATACCCCACACGATGTAAAAATTCACAATAGAAAATCAACATTCAGGAAAATAATGTAAACAAATCATAATAAAATAATAACAAAACAACAGTTATAACATAAATATTAAATATAAAATAAAACAGCCAAATTGACAACCCTTCAGTTTTTTGCTTTACATGCTCTTCAAATACTGTAAAAAGCTACCCCATTTCTGATTGAAAGTATGGCCGGAGTCCTGAGGTCTTGCCAACATGTGTTCATATGATGCAGTAGAAGTCATCAGCTCAATCTAATTGGAGTTCTTCTAATATCGCAGCACCAGTCTCGCAGCCATAATACATCCTGCAATGACTAGCCTAGCCTGTGCTTTAGATTTCGAATGGCTGCTTTCTTGAAGCAACACAAACATGAATTTGCTTCAAGGATTCTCAGATCCTTAGTTGCATTCTTTAAAGACAAAACAAGATATTCTGTAGAATGTTGGGGGAAATACATACACTGACGTCCAATAAAATACTAAGTAGGTCGCTGGCTGTTTTTATATCTTTCAACATATCTTTCTTTGTGTTCAACAGAAGAAAGAAACTCTGGTTTGAAATGAGTGGAGAATGAGTAAATGTTGGAAGAATTTTTTTTATTTAGGTAAACTATTCCTTTAACTTGCTTGAAAGAAACCTTTGTGAATTTCTGTTCAATCCAGGTAAAGAGAAGAAGGTCCTGGATAAGGAGATGAGCACAGGCAGCTGGTTTAAACACCTTCCTCCTTCAGTGATGAATTTCCAGCCGGTTCTTCGGACATTAGCGCAGCCCATACAGAGAGAGCAGCTCAGAGACACCCTGCAGCAGTGGATTGACACGTATGTCGCAAATTTTATTTATTAATTTATTTTAAATTGAGGATTAAAAAACACTTCAATCACCAGAAAAGCAATGATATGCAGATGAGTTGACAAGCCTCAGTTTGTTTAATAGTGTGCGTGAGAGTCAAACAAACAAGCAGGACAGACAGAGAGATAATATATAAACCCATAGTTTGTTTTAATTCCTGTATGTTCCTGTGACAGCTGTAAGGAGGATATCCGCAGTGGAGTCAGCAGTCTTCTGGTCTATGTTAAGAGTCTGAAGGGCCTGGCTGCGATTAGAGATGCCGTGTGGGAGCTGCTCAGTAGTGAATCCATCAGTCAGCACTGGAGTACTGTGTGTCAGTCCTTGCTCGAGCAACCTCTGGCCTTGTGGGACGACCTTTTACAGCAGCTCTTCCTGCGGAGACTTCAGGTACTCGTAACTGATTCAACCAGTTTAACTAGTCCAGTAGGTGCGTTGGTTATGGTTACACAAGGTATTATCATACATTGGCTGATTCTAGTATAACGATTAATTGTCTAATTGCCAATCACACAAAGAAATACTATGCCGTTTAAACAATTAATGCCATTACACTGAGGTTGACACAAAGCTGACAAACTGCTTTTGCTAAACAAGAAACAACTGATTGAAATGCAAACAACTGACATGCGAATTCATGTTTGGGAATGGAAGTGGTGCAGACCACAACAAGCCGATGTTTGCCAGCCTGCCCATTATGATATTTGTTTTCATCTTTGATTTATTTTCTTTTTTTAATCTTGTAAGTTTTTCCATTTGGCTTTAAGGAGTTTTATCTAAAATTTCGTCCAAAAATATAAAATTCTGTTATTAATTACTCGCCCTTATGTCATTCCAATCCACGGATCCTTTATTCTTCTTTGGAACCCAAATTAAGATTTTTAGATGCAATCTGAGTGCTCCCTCATCCTCTAAAGACAGCAATGGTCACAAGATGTTTAGAGTCCAGAAACCAAAAACATTGTCAAAACATTTGTGTAACTTCATGGGTTCTACTGTAATCATAGTAAGCTCTTGATAAAGCTGTAATAATCATACTGCTTAGAGCATGGCTATTCAATTGGCGGCCCACTGGCCGAACCCGGCCCCTGAGGCAATTTGTTTCGGCCCTCCAATAAGTGTGACCAAGACATCAAAAGTGAATTTAGTTCTAGGGGCTGCTTGATTTTGGGAAAAATCATAATCACGATAATTTTGGTTATAATTGTAATCACGATTATTCAAAACGATTATCAGTTGAAGTCAAAGTTATTAGCGCTCCTGAGAATTTTTTTTAAAATAAATATTTCCCTAATTATGTTTACAGAGCAAGGCATTTTAAAAGGATTTCCTCTAATATTTTTTTCTTCTGGAGAAAGGCTGATTTGTTTTATTTCAGCTAGAATAAACGCAGGTTTAAATATTTTGAAACCTATTTTAAGGTCAATATTATTAGCCCCCTTAAGCAATAAATATTTTTGATTGTCTGCAGAAGAAACTACTGTTATACAATGACTTGACTAATTATCCTAATTAAGTCTTTGAATCGCACTTTAAATCTGAATGCTTGTATTTTGAAAAATAGTCTAATATTATGTGCTGTCATCATAGCAAAGATGAAAGAAATCAGTTATTAGAAATAATTATTAAAACTATTATGTTCAGAAAATCTTATTTTCATGAAACAGAAATTGAGGAGGAAAAGGGTCGTCAATATTCAGGAGGACTTCAACTGCATATTTACTGCTTATTTTCCACTCTGCAAAGAAAAGAGAAATAAATACAATAGAATAAAAATATGAAACAAACTGTGCTTTAAGCATCTTTACTGTAAGAAAATCACTTTAGCTACAAAAGTCCTTCAGTCAAGAGCAGTTAGGGATGCTCTCCTTGTTGTTTGATTAATGATAAAAACAGGCAGCAGCAGGAACATCACGCACTTTCACTTTAATGCTTTCTCTTTCACGTCTTTTGAATCTCAACTCGTTTGTTTATTACACAAATGAGGGTTGATATGAATATTCACGAAACACTGCATTTTGACACCTATTTGACCATTAAAGCGCTCTCATTAGGATGACTTTAGATGTGTGCGCTCTGCTCGTCTCAGTGTGCGAATGAGACCAAATGCTGACCGCATGCTTATGTGTGTGCTCTGCACACACACACATAAGCAAGCGGTCTTTCGCGCTGCTAAGTTAATAATCGTTTATCTCGATTAATGGTTTTTCATAATCGTTAGAAGCTCGGATTTTTAATGAATTGCACTGCCCTATTTAGTTCAGCTGAAAAACGGTCGCTATAGTTATGAATTGACCTGCGTCTGTTCAATACAGCACAAGCGGTGAGAGTGGTGTGTGGCTTTCAGTGCAATGTAAACAAAAGATACTTAGACAAATTATTAAAAATTATTACAATGATTTAGATTGTTTGAACGCAGATAATAACAACAGTTCATTTAAATTCTTGGCTAATATATAGCTTAAATTAACATTAGAAAAATGCTATTTTTTATTTATTCTTATTTTTATTTATTTATTCATTGTTCTGTCATTTATTTTCATTGCAAAATGATCACTCATGTTTAAATCAAAAACTTTTTCATTTATTTTTAAGCATAAAGAGAGAAATGGACTATTGTTTGTTTTTATTAATATTTCCTGCTTTATTTGGTTACTGAGCAGCAATAAACAACAATTTAAAATAAAATCTTTTTTTGTGTTTTTCTAAACTAGTACTGTTTTAAATTTAATAAATGCACAACAATCTAGATAATAAAACAATCAAAATCTATACCCGTTGCATCCCTAATTGTTATGCAAACATAACATATGAATGTGTTTGAATATATAAGAAGCCAACTTGAGCAATACATTGATTTTGTTGTGCTTAGAAATAAAACATTTGAAAATGTTTGTAGAAAAGCCACATTGTACAATGCACTGATATTGTGTAGTTTCAAAATACAACATGATAACGTTTTAACGTTGACAAATCCAATGTGGGTGTCTTGAGGAGCAAAAATACAACATATGGGCTCTTATATTACTGTTGTGTCATCACTCATATTGCAAGTCATATCTCTCCGGCCCCTCATTTAGGATGCTTTTTATAAACTGGCCCACATGACAAACTTATTGAATAGCACTGGCTTAGGGTAAATTCTATGCTCCCTGACCTGATGCAGAAGAAAAGATATTGAGGAGCAGTCTTTTTTTTCTACACAAAAGCGTTCTTGGAGCTTCGTATGAACCACTGTATTTACATGGATTTTTTTTGCCAACATTTTTGGTACTTTTCTGGACTTGGGTTGGGAACATTTTGAAGATGAGAGAGCTCAGATTTCATCTAAATATATTAATTTGTGTTCTGAGGATTAAATCTCCCAGGGCATTAAAACAACATAATGGGTAATAGCAGAACTTTAATCTTTGGGTGAGCTAATCTCACCCACTGCCCAATCTACAACATTAAATTAGGACAAAGTTTGGTACTTTACCACCACAAATCCTATATATTTATCATGCTTACAATCTCAGGAAATCTGTCATTGAGTGTCGTTTTCACTGCAGTAGCTTTGCTAATCACATTTTTGTCAGTTTATCTAATTTCCTTGACATTTTCTCAGACAGTTCTCTGACACAACAGACAGATAACAAACATTCAACATCCAGTCTGTTCCAAACACTTTTTTTCTGCATCTTCACCAGTTTTCCAAAACAGCCTTTTGTCCTACAGCGCCAACAGTCTTGCCCCTTTGTTTAGCTAAAGTAGCTCGGACAAGTGATTTTTAAAGCTCAATCAAACCAAAAAAACAACAACTACACACTAGTCCAGAAAAATCCATGCTTTGTTGTGCCATAATTGATTTCATTCACCTGGCTTGAAAAACTCCATGTGGATTAGTGCTGCACAAGATATCGTTTCAGCATTGAATTCACAATATGCAAATATGCAAGAGTTCCTTTGCAGAATATTCAATTTAGAGTTGTGATTATAATTAACCAGCAATAAAAATAGTCAAGTTTAACCCTACTACAGTGAACAAGTTTTTATTTTAAGGTATGTGACATTAAGATTTCAAACTAATTTAAACATTTAAGCAGAATAAATTATAAATTTGTTGCTTTAACAAATATTAATTGTATTTTTTATTACAGTGCAGACTATTTAGTGTTGTTTTACATTCAATTACATTGTTTTATTACAGTTTTACTTTACATTTTAACTCGATATGACAACTCAATAACTCTGTTCAGAATAATGATAATAAATTTTGTTTGGATAGCACTTTTCCTACATACATGCAACTCAAAGCACTTCACAAACAACAAACAAGCATTAAAATAAACCACAAATAAATGTATAGACAAAGCATAATAAATATCAAATATATACTCGCATAAAAGCATACGTGTGAACGCATATATTCGCACACACAATAGTCCTCGCATATGCATGCACACATTGATATGCATATAAACATACACCTACACAATATACATAATAAATATACTGTAAAGCACGGTCTATTTATTTGTATCTTTCTTCAATTGTACTAATTTATACTTCTAATTTGTTTATTACACTTTATAATAAACACTCCCTACACAATTATCACAATGTAAAATGATCAATTCCCTCCTAATAGAGTTATTCAAATCATCTTATGATTTCAGCTGTTTTGATTCAATATTTTGTCTTGGCATTTTACTTTTCCGTAATTCACTGGCACTCAGTGTGAAAGTATCTTCTGGATCTCTGCAGGTGATCACGCAGGAGGGCACAGAAGGGATCTCCAGCAGCTCCAGACAGCTGTTATCCTCAGCTCTGCGGGATCTGCAGGGTCAAGCCTCTGCCGGGAGCTTCAGTCGGGGGGCTCAGTACGAGAGTGACGTCGGAGCGTTCCTGTGGTCCGAGTCTCAGAGTGACCTGCTCAGTGACACAGCCTGGGTGAGCGTAGCCCAACGCAGCCCACAACAAAAGAGCGGCCTGTCCATGAAGACTCAGGCCCTCACACCCTGCGTCCAGACCTTCTGTTCCTCGCTGGACTCCAAACTCAAAGCCAAGCTAGAAGATCTGCAACACTACTTACCCTCTGACACAATTGGCAAGGAGACTTTAGAGAAGTACACAGTCTCGTCGAGTACGCCTATAAATCGTTTTATGGATGCTGGAGCGGTGGAGGACATTCTTAGAGATCACTGCCTTGCGTGCGTTCGGGACGTCCTGGCTAGTGTGCGCTCTGAGCTGGCTAACGCTCAGGCTAAGACCAGCAGCCACAGCCAGTTGAGTTCAGTGCTGTTTATGGCCAGATTGTGCCAGTCCATGGGGGAGCTGTGTCCTAGTCTGAAGCAGTGTATCCTAGGAAAGCAGGGGGGTGTGGATGTTGTGAGTAGAGGCACACCACGACAGAGCAAGAAGTTGGGGAAAAGTGGTACTGCCAAAGCAGCCGATGTGAGCCCAGCTCAGGCTAAGTGGAGCTGTCTAAAAGAGGAGCTGCTGTCCTGCAGTATGGATGCCTATGGAATCTGGAGCTCAGCACTCACCAGAGTAAGACTATTGAAGATATTCCAATAATTAATATTTAAGTGTGCATTTTGATGATTTTAAGACTTCTGGCAAGATTTACTAACAGCTTGCACCATTGCAAATACTGTTTCGATGTAAAAAAAAAAATAATACTTGTCAGGATTTTTTTTAAAGAAATAGTGCTGACAATTTTTTTATCGTTGACCGTCTGTGACCCTATTGCATGCATTTGCCTTATTTACCCTTTCAGACCCCACATTTATGGGAGGAAACTATTCAAACTATGCAGCGTGACATAATAATGCATTAATTGATTATTTAAAATTAGGATTTGCTGTCGAATATTTAGTGGATAATGTTCAAAATGAAGTGTCTACGGAAGTGGAGTACGGAAGAGCATATATATACAATTGAAGTCAGAACTATTAGCCCCCTTTTAATTTATTATTGTTTTTTGAATATTTCCCAAATGATGTTTAACAGATCAAGGAAATTTTTACAGTATGTCTGATAATATTTTGTCTTTTGGAGAAAGTCTTGTTTGTTTTATTTTGGCTAGAGTAAAAGCAGTTTTAAGTTTTTTAAAAGCCATTTTAAGGTAAAAAAAAATATATATGTTTTCGATAGTCTACAGAACAAACCATCATTATACAATAACTTGTCTAATTACCCTAACCTGCCTAGTTAACCTAATTAACCTAGTTAAGCCTTTAAATGTCACTTTAAGCTGTATAGAAGTGTCTTGAAAAATATCTAGTCTAATATTATTTACTGTCATCATGGCAAAGATCAAATAAAGCAGTTATTAGAAATGACTTATTAAAACTATTATGTTTAGAAATGTGTTGAAGAAATCTTCTCCCCGTTAAACTGAAATTGGGGATAAAAAATAAATAAATAAACGTGGGGATTAGGCTAATAATTCAGGGGGGCTAATAATTCAGACTTCAACTGTGTGTGTGTGTGTTATATATATATATATATATATATATATATATATATATATATATATATATATATATATATATATATATATATATATATATATATATATATATATATATATATATATATATGCAAATTTGGTGCTAATTCTGTGTTCTTTAGCTTTCTTGTTGTCAATCAAATCACTTGCACAACTTTGTTCACATCTGCACTTTTTTTATTGGATCATAATTACAAGCTATTTTGCCATGTTTATTTAATCTGGCCCTTGTGTTCTTTAATAAAAAAAAAATAAACAAATGTGTTGCAGGCACTTGTGGGGAGTTTTGCTGCAACTCTCCATGCTGAAAATGCAGGATCCATCCTGGGTACTGCAACTAATTGGGAAGAGCTAGAAATACAGGAAGAGGCAGAGTCAGGAAACAGTGTAATGTCCAAAATACGCCTTCCTGTGCAGGTAACCACTACAGTTATTTTCTACTGTTATCTTCGTTATTAACTTTAATGAATGCAGTGTGCATTTTTTATTTATATTATATTATATTATATTATATTATATTATATTATTTTATATTATTTTATATTATATTATATCATAAATTATTTGTACAATATTAACATATTTATGTATACACTATATATTAATGTATTATAAAATTCCCCAAGCTTTTTTCATTTGATCAAACTAGTAACATTTAAATTATAAATAGTTTAAAATCAATTTATTTGATAAAAATGTAGTTTAATTTGACATTTTATTTTTCATTTGAAGGGAGTACTTTATCAAATAATTTTGCATTGTTCCTGTTTTTATTTATATTTGGGAGTTTTTATTCATTTTTTATACATTTTTTGTTCATTCTGTAGAAGTTACAGTGTTTGATTGTTCATTTTATAATTTTTCGATGAAACTGAATCACAGGACCCCCTGCTTTGAAACCCCAGCAAAGTGTTTATAGTGATGCAAGGATGCTGCTGTTTAAATTAAAGACTAATTTAGATAAAAGTTTTCTCTGTCTCTCTCTTCAGCCATCATGGTATGTTCAGTCGTTACTCTTCCACCTGTGCCTTGAGGTCAATCGAGTCGGAGGTCATGCTTTACCAAAAGTAACTCTGCTGGACATCCTAAAGGGTTGTCTAGACCAGGCCGTGAGCGAGTATGAAAGACTCACTCAAGACTCACAGAGCAAGGTGAAACCATTGATTAAATGTCTCTCTTAGTCCTCTTGACGCTTGCATTATTTTCCTTTCAGTCAGTATTATAATGAAATAATACCTTAATTATTAATTATATAATTATAAGGTATATTTAATGCCTTAACCAGAATTCTGTTGTTCTCCGTAGGACACAGGCCTCCCCATGACCCAGAACAGAGCACTACAGCTGCTGTTTGACCTCCGCTATCTCACTGTCACTTTAGGGTCTCGTCTTGAGGATGGTAGGAGCTCCCGCTCTCAGCAAGACCCAAGGTGACCACTTCAATTGCTAGCAATGGATGCAAGTCCTTAGTAGTGTTGTTAAAAGTAATGTTTAGTTGATTTGTATGGAATCACTGTAAATGTAATGATGTAATATTGTTTTTTCCGAGTATGGAAATAATAGTTAAGCTTTGTCAGTTATTCAGAGTTTACACCGGCTCGTTTTACACTTGATAGAGACAGTGCATTTAGACCATGCCCACACCAAGAGGGAAAATGGTCCAACCCTCTCTATTGAGTTTCTATTGCAGGAAGTTGTGTCCCTGTCATTTCTGACTTCTAACAAAAACAGGACAATGCTTAAAAGCTGCTGTGTGATATGGTGTACAGCAAACAAGCTAAAAAAATCCACAACTAAGTCTTTATGAGCCACTAAACCCTAAAAGTCAAACTTTAAAAGGACAGTTGAACCTAAAATAAAAATTCTGCTATCATTTACTTAACCTCCACTTGTTCCAGACCTTTCCTCTGCCGAACACAAAGGAAGATATTTTAAAAAATGTTGGAAAGCAGCAGTCATCGACTTTCATAGTATTTTTTTTTGTTTCTACACTCAAATGTTTTGCTGTTTTTTCTAACTACTTATTAATATGAGCTGGATTAAGCCAATTATTCAGTTTATTGGGAGACTACTTAATTGTTTTAATCCATTTACATATGTAAATAAATTAATTGATTTGTGTTGAGATGACATGAAGGGATTGTGTAGATCCCAGAGTTTTTTACAGTGTACTATGAATGTCAATGGCTATTTTTCCCCCAACGTTCTTCAGTATAGCTTTTGTGTTCAACAGAAGAAAGAAATTTCATAAACAGTACATGATGAGTACAGTTTCATTTTAGATTAGCTGTCCCTGGAAAATCAAATATCCTAATTTCACTTTTATATTTCATATATTTTTATTGTGTACCTTTAGTTATTCTTGTTTATGACTGGGCTAGTGAAAATCTGAACTGCAGTCTTTACTGAACCAGTAGAACAAATCTAAACACTGAGCCATGCTTGAGGTTTTAACAAATGAACAACTTAAGATGTACAAAAATATCATAGTTTGAATTCATTCGATGTGAAAATTGGTATCAAAAATGGTATCCGGTATCAATATTGTTAAGGTATCGTTAGAAATTTTAGTTAGATCTGCCAAAACAAAGCACAACCAAGAATAGATCATGCTGAAGTGACAGCCCTCTCACACTTTGCTGTTTGTTAAAGGGTCCAGCAGGTCTGCGACTCCCTGGAAAGTCACATCGATCCCTTTGACCTGGACGTTTTTACTCCACATCTGAACAGCAACCTTAACAGACTCTCACAAAGGACATCTGTAAGCTTCACCTTTTATCACGTTTTAAACTGTGGTCAATCTGCCACTTTCAGATGCATGATTGTGTTAATGGGGTGCACTGCAACATGTTCATTTCATTTTGATAACATTTTGTATTTTGTTGCAGTTTTTTTGTAACCTATTTATTTAAGGTTATGAAAATGATTGTACAATGTGCTTTTACAGACATAGTCAAAGGCAAGTTTTACAAAAAATGTGCAATGAGTTGTAGAAATTACAGTAATCCTTAAAAAATAAGCCAACAGATAGATGGAGGTAAGGGGAAAAAGGGGAAACATCATACCCTCTATAAGTACTAATATTGTTGACCAGTTAGTCACATAGTCTCTGGAAAGGCACATAAAACTAAATATATATTTTCCTCATCACAGCACATTCCTATAATATAAACATGTCTTTTGAAAAAAGAACATTAGAACAGAACAAAAGAAAAAAAATCAACAAAAGTAACAAACAAACAACAAAAGACCCTTCCCTGAGCCTCCGACAACCCTCCTCCACACAAAAAACCTAATTGACACACAAAACCAATTCTCTCATATGTAAATGATTACAAATAAAAGTGAATCTAATACACCTCAAAGCCTCTTGCCGATCATCACCTATATAGCATTACACAGGTCTTCCTCCTAGTCCTACTTATCGGCCACTGTGTTTAAAAGTCCAGAGATATTACGCCCCATTCACACGGGGCTTTAGCGTCAACGCTTGACTGAAGGCGTGTCTGAATGAAAAAGCGTCAGCCAATGAAATTCAGTCAGCAATAGGCCACTGTCTAGCTGGTGTATTTGCATACAGCGATCTGATTGGCTGACGCTTCTGTCGGCACTTGAAAAGTTGAGCTAGTCCCAACATCTGCAGCGAGCAACACCTCTGAAGCGGCGCTGACGGATCCACAATGCAGTTCGGCAACGCCTGACGTCACCCATTCAAAGTGAATAGGAAGCATTGACTCTGACGCCCCGTGTTAATGGGGCATTAGATTATAGAAAAGGATAAAATCTAAAAATAAAATGAACAGCATTTATTTTGTTAGCAAGAAAACCTTTCAAACTATGAAGTGCTAATGTATCTGGTACTTGTATTTGTTGCATTTTTTTAATCGATTTTAAGAGGCTTCTCCCTTAGAAACGCACAGTGTGCTTTAATTGGTTAGCTGTCCTAGTGTGTTCTAATTCGCTAACTGCCTAGCACACACTGAGGTGTGTCAAAGTGATGTGAAGTTATGTCAAAAATGAAGTCTCTACCAGCTGTTTGTTTTAGTCCCTAAAAGCCAATTCTGTAAACGAAAATATCTCCATTTGCATTACCTTGGAGCACTGTAACTTTGCAGATGTTGTTTTTACCCAGACAGTAACATTATCACTTACTATTTTGATTATATGGAAGAATAAAAATATAATAATCATAATCAAGAATCCCTATAAACGTATGCCTGGGTAATTGTGTTATTCAGATTGGCTTGGGACTAGGATAATTGTCCTCTTTTGTATTTTGTCTTCTTATTGTTGACTGATGTTATGATGAATAGGTGTTGTTAGGGCTGTTGACGGGCACAGAGAAGCAGTTCACGTCTAGGAGCAACAGCATCAACTCTCAGGAACCATATAACATCCTTCCTTTGGCCAGCAGTCAGATCCGGTGAGAATACAGCTCCATCTTACCTTTCACACTGTTGAACGTGCGGTTATTGACATTTATGAAAAGTTAGTTGCTGTCATACTTTACTGTTTTGCAAGATAATAAAAATTGTAGTGCATTACAATATAGGCATTGTAAAAATGTGTTTTACTCATTTTTATATTTTATTAATGTATTAGCAATACTACTAATAATGTAATAATAATAAAAAAAATTATTTATATATATATGTATATATGTATATATATGTATATATATATATATATATATATGTATATATATATATATATGTATATATATATATATATATGTATATATATATGTATATGTATATATATATGTATATGTATATATATATATATATATATATATATATATATATATATATATATATATATATATATATATGTATATATATATATATATATATATATATATATATATATATATGTATATATGTTTAACAGAGAGCAGTTTTTTTTTTTCAACACATTTCTAAACATAATGGTTTTAATAACTAATTTCTAATAACTGATTTATTTTATATTTGCCATGATGACAGTAAATAATATTTGACTAGATATTCTTCAAGACACTTCTATACAGCTTAAAGTGACATTTAAAGGCTTAACTAGGTTAATTTGGTTAGAGTAATTAGGCAAGTCATTGTATAACGATGGTTTGTTCTGTAGACTATTGAAAAAAAATAGCTTAAAGGGGATAATAATTTTGATCTTAAAATAAAAATAATTTTAATTTTATAACAATAAAAAACAGCAAAAATAAACAAATAAGACTTTCTCCAGAAGAAAAATATTATCAGACATACTGTGAAAATTTCTGTTTTGTTAAACATCATTTGGGAAATATTAAAAAAAAAAAAAAAGAAAAGAAATTTGAAGGGGGGTTAATAATTCTGACTTCTATTTTTTTTTATTCTGTACTCGTATGTTTTAAACCTTTTTTCAACATAAACATACATTAAAAGACATTTTACCAATTATAATAATGTCTACAAATAAAATCATAATATATATTTTTCACTTTTATATATTTTTTTCATGAAAAAATATAAAAGTGAAACAAATATATTTATATTTTTATATTTCTTCAGTAAAATTGTTCTTATATATAAACTTTTATGTTCTAATTTGTTTTATACAAAAATGTTATTATTTTTTTATTTTATCTTGTAAAATGATTTAAATAAATACCTACTTGTAATAGAATAATATATGTAAACAAACATTTTAAAATGTATAGTTGTATTTTACTTTAAATAGTTCATTATGTTATTATTAAACATGTTTTTAAGTAAATGTAAATATTTGCAAGTAATGTTTTTCCTCAACATAAACCAGGGTTTATTAACACCTTTTGCTCATTGTAGCTTTATACCTAAAATATATTATGCATAATTAAAAAACATGTATTTATAATATAAAATATATTTAAAGAAAAATATTGGAAAATATATTAAAATGCATTTAAAAATGCACAAATGTTTTACAATTTTTACGTTTCATTTTAATTCTGTATTTAAATAAATTATAATAAAAACTTCCCTTTCCTCAAGGTTTGGTTTGCTGCCACAGAGTATGACAAACTCCCGCAAGACTAATTCTGCCACGCATGGAGCAGACATCACTAGACCACTGGTAGGCTGCTTATAATGTACATGGATTTCATGAGATAGAATTTGACATAATTACATCTGTTTTAAAAGCAAAGTAAGCATTATGCGAAACAGAAAGAGTTGAGATGGTGTTTTAGTTTTCATGGCTTTCTACCTATGCTCCCAGTTTTTCATGGAGTAGAACTGCTGGATCTGGAGGCGATAGGTGATGTTATGTGTGCCGCTGTTTTATTTGCAGTGAGTTTGCAGTGCAGTTTGGGATTTACTGAATATTACTCACCTCAATCGCATCAGATCATATGCTTTGCTAATGCAACGTGTCTCACAGCACCACTGAAATGCAACTTATATCTTAAAGGAACCTTGATTTGTAGCAGACAAGCACTATATATATATATATATATATATATATATATATATATATATATATGGATGGATGGATGGATAGATGGATAGATAGATTTCTCCACTGACCTTAAAAATGCTAAAACTTTTGCTTGCAGAGGCACTATTTTGGGGCTCTTATAGGCAAGACACTGCAGGCAAGACCATTTTAAGATTTTTTTCCTTTTTAGCCAGATGTTTTGAGATTTTTCAGACTATTGTAAAGAAAACATCCAAAGGACATTCTGTTCAGTTTTTCTTCCAAATCAAATTGTGCTGGTATACTACCTGACAAAAGTTTATAAAATTATAACTTGATTTCTAGTTGATCATTAGGAAAAATGGCAAAAGGTCGATTTTCAGATGAATCAGCTGTTGAACTGCATCCCAATCCTCACAAATACTAAAAAAAAAGGCCTACTGAAAAAAAGACCTACTGGAACCCTGATGGACCCAAGATTCTCATAGAAATCAGTCAAGTTTGGTGAAGGAAAAATCATGGTTTGGGCTTAGATTCAGCATGGAGGCATGTGAGAGATCTGCAGAGTGGATGGCAACATCAACAGCCTGAGATATCAAGACATTTGTGCAGCCAATTAAATTACAAACCAGCATTGGCCAGCCCAGTCACCAGAGATAAACATTATTAAGCAAGTCTGGGGTAAGATGAAGAAGGAGGCATTGAGAATGAGTCGAAAGAATCTTGAAGAACTCTGGGAGTCCTGCAGGAACGCTTTCTTTGCCATTTCAGATGACTTTATTAATAAGTTATTTGAGTCATTGCAGAGATGTATGGATGCAGTCCTCCAAGATCAAGGGAGTCATGCACAATATTATTTCTTTTTTCACTGCACCATGACTTTATATTCTATACTGGACATTATTTCTGTGACAAGACTTTTGTCAAAGCAAAGTCAAACCTTACTGTCCTAATGGAATAATTAAAAATCAAGGCATGATCATATTTTATTTTGGTAAAATAAGTGTAATCTAGAAGCCTTTGCCTTTCATATAAGCCACTTCTAATACCAAATGATCAGCTATAAATCAAGTTATCCTTTGTTGTTCCTAAAACTTGGATAGGACAAGATTTTTGTCAGGTAGTGTATATTTTAATAATAATACAGATTTTTAAACGCTTTTTTTTTAAAGGCCTAAACTTGCTTAAATACACCAAAAAGTTTTTAAAAATATGTTATGAAGGCTTTTACAGTGTGATATGTTAATATATTCCTAATATTCCTGATTTTATATACACCAGTTTATCAATCAAAAATAATTACAAATATGTATTCTATATTGAATGTACACTTCTACAAAAGACAGTATTCCACACTTTTTGTGTGTGTGTGTGTGTGTGTGTGTGTGTGTGTGTGTGTGTGTGTGTGTGTGTGTGTGTGTGTGTGTGTGTGTGTGTGTGTGTGTGTGTGTGTGTGTGTGTGTGTGTGTGTGTGTGTGTGTGTGTGTGTGTGTGTGTGTGTGTGTGTGTGTGTGTGTGTGTGTGTGTGTGTGTGTGTGTGTGTGTGTGTGTGTGTGTGTGTGTGTGTGTGTGTGTGTGTGTGTGTGTGTGTGTG